>NC_090324.1:28411355-28711355 GCF_040869045.1 Eurosta solidaginis | reverse complement strand
CCACATCTAAAAATATTACGCCCCTGATGATGCCAAGGAAATTTGGCGAAACGTTGGGCCGTAAGGCGGAATACACTTTGTTTTATTCGCACTACAACGAAATAGATCAGAATAGTTTAAAGGAAACTTAATTTCCGAAAATTTTTTTAGTAGGTCATGGAAAAACCCTTAAAAATCAAAGTCAAGAAAAGTAAAACAAAAATGAAATTTCGCAGGCTCGAAAATTATTTTTTTGGGTATGCTTAGTGAAACTTTTTTTGCTGACTCCAAATCCTATCGAAAAATTGATGGTGCGATATCGGTTAATAAATCGGCCAATTCTAATATATATATTCTTAGTATTACATTTAAATTGATAAAGAGTTTTCCATAATCACGGAAAAGTTCAATCAATACGATAGCTTGTTCAAATCCTTCAAGTGTTTGGATGAGTTGCCGCATTGTTTAAACAGAAATAAATACAACCGCTATAGTAAGCAAAAACACTCGGAAGACTCACCTAACGCTTTGAATCTTAATCCTGCTCAGAACATTAATCTTCCGCAAGTGGAGCTCATAGACTTGGCTTCCCCTAATCTGCAAGCTGTGCTTCCATCCACTTCTAAGGCCGCGGAAAAAACCTTAGAGTCTCAAACTGTATCTTCTTAAACTGTAACTTCTCAATTTGTGACTTCTTATTCAGAAGCACCGGCTAAGAAGCTGGTTGTAGTCCCGCTCAAAAAATCGTTTTTTGTATCTCGCTTTGACAAGGACACTTCCGTTGAGGATATCAAGTCTTATGTCACTTCGAAAATTGAGGCTGACGGCATGATTTTATGAAAATTTAAATTTAATTACGAAAGAAACATTTCTTCATTTAGAATTGATGTCTACTCAAAAGATTTTGATAAACTTTTGGACAGCGGATTTTGGCTCCAGGGGCTTTTGTTTGCGAATTTGTGCATAAGACTATTGAGATTACTCAAAATGTAGCAAAAATTGCTCCTCAAAGTTCCGATCCAAAAAACTTAATTTAACATCTTGCTTAAGCATTTACTATCAAAACGTTAGAGGCTTAAATACTAAATTAACTGACTTATATCTGAAAACCATTCACTGTAACTATAATATTATTGCTTTTACCGAAACATGGCTGAAACCCAATGTTTTAAATTCCGAAATTTTTTGCGGTGAGTATCAGACCTATAGAAATGATCGCTTAAATAGGACCGGAGGTGGTGTCTTGCTAGCTGTACATTCTTCAACTCCATCTGAAGATGTTAATTTAGCCGAAGTTGACTCCATCGAGTTTAAATGCATCCGAATCTTACTAGGCCGGGGTCATATTTACTTAGCCGTTTGCTATATTCACCGTCTTCTGATATATCAGTGTATATGCACCATATTTCACTGTTACTATCAGTCAATCCGATGATAAAGCCCACGGAGTCAATGATTGTTTTAGGCGACTTTAACCTGCCACATATGTATAGCTTGTAATACCGTTGATCACAATATTGTCCCCGTATCATCCAAGATGCATAACAATGACTTTTTGGATGGAATTACTGATCTCTGCCGTAATCAGATCAACTTCTTTCCTAATAAGTATGGACAATTCTTAGACTTAGCATTTGTTGACGACATATCTAAATTCTCTATAAATCGGTGTGAACCTCTTGTGTTGCCAGAAGACGTTTACCATCCTTCTCTTGAGATAACTTACGAAATCATAAGCAACGAAGTCGGCTGCACTAACAAAACACATGTCTCTACCAGATGCTTTGATGTTTGCAAAACTAATTTCAACAATTTAAATAAAGAGCTTTCTGAGATAATGTGGCCTCGATATAAAGAGAATGTAGAGGAAAACGTTTTACATTTTAATAAAACCATTTATACTTATTTGAAAAACATGTGCCCAAACGCACATGCTCGTACATTGAACCAGTGCAAGCCTGGTTTACTAAAGATTTAAAAGCTTTAAAAAATAAGAAATCACGTTTATTCAAATTATATAAGAGAACCGGTTTACATTCTCATTATGCACAGTACGCTATTTTCCGTCATAAGTATTTTGAACTTAATAAAAAGTGTAAGTAAAGTAAAAGCTTACATATGTAAAATTAAAAGAAACATTATTTGTTGACGTTATATACACTGATTTCAGCAAAGCCTTCCACAAATTACGCCACTCATTACTTGTTTATAAACTCGAATTGCTTGGTTTTCAATCTGGCCTAACTCGCTGGATCTCCTCCTATCTTTGCGGTAGAACTCAAAAAGTCATTTTTAAAAACATTTGTTCGAATGTCATCGATGTTCCCTCCGGTGTGCCTCAGGGCAGCCATCTCGGTCCTATTCTGTTTTTGATCTATATAAACGATGTTTCCACAACTATAAAATATTCTAAAATTTTAATGTGTGCCGACGACGTAAAACTTTTTAAGGCATACACGTCGGTTGAAGAACTTTCTGTACTCCAGGCGGATTTAAATCGTTTAGTTACTTTGTGTAATGCGAATTTTATGCCTCTCAACATAGAAAAATGTAAATCCATGTGTTTTTCACGTGGGAACATACAGCCAGCTTCCTACACAATTAATGGCCAAACTCTGGAAAGCGTTGATGTTTTTGTCGACTTGAGTGTTACAATGAATTGCAAACTTAGTTTCAACCCTCATATTAAGGCCACAGTCAATAAAGCGAGAGGAGTTTTAGCATTTGTGAAAAGATGGGCAAAGGAGTTTAGTGATCCTTACGTTACAAAAACCCTTTTTACATCATTCGTGAGGCCGATATTAGAATATGGATCGATAATTTTGAATCCGCGTTATCAAGTTCATGTGGATAGACTAGAATCAATTTTTACTTTTCGCCTTGAGAAATCTTCAATGGAACTCTCCGTATATTCTTCCTCCTTACACTAATCGATTAAAACTAATAAATCTTCCTACATTTGCAAGTCGTAGAGAAATGCTAGGTGTACTATTTATGGCTAGACTTTTAAATGGATCGATTTCAAGCCCATTTATTTTGAACGAAGTAAACTTGAATGTTCCATGCCGAGTTTCAAGGCATTATAAACCTATAATTCTTAAACAATGCAGAAGCAATTTCCAACTACACGAACCTTTTCTATGTTTGTGTGAAGATTATAACTCTCACTCGAGAATAATTGATGTTTCGGACTCGTTCTTTGCCATAAAAAAGACGGTTCTGTCTTCCCTTAATAATTAAAAAATTATATTTATACTTTTAGTCTATTGTATTTTGTGAATCTATATTTCTCAGCAGATGAATTTCTGTAGCTGAGCGGTTTTAGATCTCGGCGCTTAAGAAGCCACTGTCTCTCAAAGACTCGGTAACAAAAAATTATAAATAACACATAAATAAGAATTAGGATACAAAAAAAAAAAAAACAAAAAAAAGTCTGTATGAATTAAAAAAAAAAAACAAAAACAGGATTAGCCTGGTTTCATCGGGCCACTTGAGGGCAGTGCGCTGCCACAACGTCCGAGAAAAAAAAATACAATATAAAATGAACAATAATGGAATAAAATAAAATATATATGTTTTCAAAGGCCCAAACGAGTGAAGTGCAATGCAACTGCGCCATAGAGTAGAAAATATCACTTTTTACGGTTATGTTTTTCAGCATAGTTAAAAAAGATCTCTCCACTGTTATAAAGTACGATATAAATATATTGACAATAACCTTAGCAGTATGGTTTCATTTGACTTGAAAAAAGTTTCATTTGAAATGAAAAAAGGTTCATTTGAAATGAAAAAAATTCATTTGAAATGAAAAAAGTTTCATTTAAAATGAAAAAAGTTTCATTTGACCTGAAAATGCTATGCTTTAAATTGTCGACTCTCGAAATAAAGCTGTCCTCCAGATAAATTCCCTTCAAATCATTCACACTAGGTATATTTTTATAAATTGTTGAATATTATAAAGTTAGTTTTAGATAAATTAATTTTTAATAAATTACGCTGAAACCATTGTGAAATTAACTTAAGGTCTCTTTGCATATTAGCCACGAGGTCATCGAAAGCATACAAAAAGGTCCCGTCATCGGCATAGAATTGCGGAATTCCATTCAAGTCAAGTTTAAATATGTTGTTTATATATAATAAAAATAATGTGGCAGCTAACTTCGATCCTTGTGGAAAGCCAGATTTAACACTTTTAATTGAGCTTTTTGTATCTTTGATTTGGACAAATTGTTTTCTATTAGTTAAAAAGCTTTCGAAGAGGTTAATAGCGCTGCCATTAACTCACAACTCCTTAGGTTTTTGGATCATAATATATATATTTACTGAGTCAAACGTTTTGCTGAGATCTATTGAGAGATTTGCAACATATTTTTTCTTATCTAAGTTTTCGTATAAAAATTATGTGCAATTGATACTGGCAGATAATGTGCTCGAGTTTTCGGTAAATCCAAACTGATTATCGCTTATTATATTGTTAATTTTAATAAAATGTTTGAGTCGGTTCAGCAAAATGCTTTCGAAAACCTTATCGATGGCATTCAATTTTGTTATTGGCCTGTAGTTTGAGCAAACATCCTTGCTTCCAGATTTGTGAATGGGAACTACAGACCCGATATTTAATTCATCTGGATACTGACCGCTCTCGAAGCACTGATTTATAAAATTCGACAAGGGACGAGATAACACGTCTTTATATTTCTGTAAAAATTTTGTTGAAATTCCATCGGACCCGTTGGCCGACCTTGAGTTAAGGCTGAAATTTGCACGGCTTACTTCCTCGATGTTGCAGTGACTCATATCAAAAGGATGAGGTATTTCAGCTTCGGGCTCTGGGGAGTACTCAAAGTTTTCCGGAGTGTTTGTAATGTTTATAAAATAGTTATTAAAAGTATCGGCTATTTCAGAATGTTTTGTTAAAACTTTATCATTGTATTCTATTTGAGAGTTTTCCAGAGACGATGCATTCTTTTGCCCATATAATCTGATTAAGAACTCTCCATGTTTTAGCACTAGATACGATATTTTGTTCTATCTGACTTCAATAAAACTCTTTTCTTGCTATGTTTATTTTATTGCGCGTTAAAGTTTTTAAAGTTCTAAATTGAGTTTCTAAATACAAGTTATTCTGTTACTTCTTCTTCAGTTTGTATAATTTATTTCTCTCTTTGATTAAAGATAAAATTTCGTTATTCATCCATGGGTTTTTAATGTTTTTATTTGATTTTTTGACACATTTAGTGCAATTTTCAATACTTATACATATCTGCCTATGAAAGTCTGAAAAGTTTGTCTGATTTAAAATGGTATATAAATGGTTATTAATTTCAAACAGGGTGTAATCAAAGACTTTCATTTCATTTTTTGCTGTTCAAAGTTTTATTCACAGTTATTGATAAAATTTATGATCAGATAAAACATTGTCATCTAACGATAAAGTATAAGCGCATTCTACTAAATTTGTTAGAGCGTGATCAATTATAGTTTTTGAACCATTTCCTTCTCTAGTATATATCTCGTGATTCAACTTATTTAAGAAAAGAAACCCTTTACTAAATACGGCGTTCACATAATTAATGGTGTCGATATTTGATTTTAGTAGGTTTAAGTTAAAATCACCAACTATGATGGATCTCTTATATTTCAAAACATCACTCTCAAACTTTTCAACGAAAGAAGCAATATCGGAAGAGCAGTATCTATAGATACATGATACATGCATATTTGCTTTGATTAATTTTACGGTCAAAAAGCTGCTTCCTTCATATTCAATTGCAGATACTAATGAGGATGGAATAGTTTTATATATGAAAATGACACAGCCACCTGCTCTATTGGACGTTCGATTTGCAAAATAAGCATTATAATCTCTCAGATTAAAATATTTGTTTTCATTTTCTTACATCCATATTTCACTTTGCGCTATTATATGAATAGTTTTACCCTCGATTAATTTTTGGTGAATCAACATATCTAACTCGTTTACCTTATTTCTAATGCTTTGTATATTTAAGTATAGTATATTAATATTGTTATTCACATCATACTTTACATTGACGTTTAAAGTTGCATTATTTATTATATGTATAATGTCCATCGTTGAAATAAAGAATATAAAAAATATAAAAAGACTTAATTCTTTCTAATTCTTTTATTTGTATGGCAGTAGTCTCACCCTCTTTCCGAACAAACACTTTCGCATCTTTTACCCACACGTATTTATAATTCTTTTTTTTGCTTCGATTTTGACCTTCTTCCATAGATCGCTAAGCTCCTTCTCCAACAGCTGATGAAAGTTTATATTTTTCCCATAAATGTAATACTCATATATTGCTAATAGAAAACGCTCGCAATGTGTTTTGAATTCGAAATCAAAACAAGACAGCCTATAAAATTTTTGTGATTGTAGCAGCATAAGTGTGACAAGAAAAAATTTAAATTTAGGTACATTCGATTATTGAATACAAAAACAACAAGTAAGGAAGGTTAAGTTCGGGTGTAACCGAACATTACATACTCAGTTCAGAGCTATGGTGACAACATAAAGGAAAATAACCATGTAGGAAAATGAACCGAGGGAAACCCTGGAATGTGTTTGTATGACATGTGTATCAAATGAAAGGCATTAAAGCGTATTTTATGAGGGAGTGGGCCATAGTTCTATAGGTGAACGCCATTTAGGGATATAGCCATAAAGGTGGATCAGGGTTGACTCTAGAATGCGTTTGTACGATATGGGTATCAAATGAAAGGCATTAATGAGTATTTTAAAAGGGCGTGGATCTAAGTTCTATAGATGGACGCCTTTTCGAGATATCGCCGTAAAGATGGACCAGGGGTGATCCTAGAATTTGTTTGCACAATATGGGCATCAAACGAAAGGTGTTAATGAGTATTTTAAAAGGGAGTGGGCCTTAGTTCTATAGGTGGACGCCGTTTCGAGATATAGCCATAAAGGTGGGCCAGGGGTGACTCTAGAATTCGTTTGTGCAATATGGGTATCAAACGAAAGGTGTTAATGAGTATTTTAAGAGGGAGTGGGCCTTAGTTCTATAGGTGGACGCATTTTCGAGGTATCGCAATAAATGTGGACCAGGGGTGACTCTAGACTTTGTTTGTACGATATGGGTATCAAATGAAAGGTGTTAATGAGTATTTTTAAAAGGGAGTGGGCCTTCGTTTTATAGGTGTTCGAGATAGGTGTTTTCGAGATATCGCCATAAAGGTGGACCAGGGGTGACTTTAGAATTTGTTTGTATGATATGGGTATCAAATGAAAGGTGTTAATGATTATTTTAAAAGGGCGTGGGGCTTAGTGCTATAGGTGGACCCCTTTTCGAGATATCGCCATAAAGGTGGACCAGGGGTGACTCTAGAATTCGTTTGTGCAATATGGGTATCAAACGAAAGGAGTTAATGAGTATTTTAAGAGGGAGTGGGCCTTAGTTCTATAGGTGGACGCTTTTTCGAGATATCGCCATAAAGATGGACCAGGTGTGACTCTAGAATGCGTTTGTACGATATGGGTATCAAATGAAAGGTGTTAATGAGTATTTTAAAAGGGAGTAATCCTTAGTTCATTAGGTGGACGCCGTTTCGAGATATCGCCATAAAGGTGGGCCAGGGGTGACTCTAGAATTCGTTTGTGCAATATGGGTATCAAACGAAAGGAGTTAATGAGTATTTTAAGAGGGAGTGGGCCTTTCTACACCAGGGGTGACTCTAGACTTTGTTTGTACGATATGGGTATCAAATGAAAGGTGTTAATGAGTATTTTCAAAAGGGAGTGGGCCTTCGTTCTATAGGTGTTCGCCTTTTCGAAATATCGCCATAAAAGTGGACCAGTGGTGACTCTAAAATGAGTTTGTACTATATGGGTATCAAATTAAAGGTATTAATGAGAGTTTTAAAAGGGAGTGGTGGTAGTTGTATATGTGAAGGCGTTTTCCAGATATCGACTAAAATGTGGACCAGGGTGACCCAGAACGTTATCTGTTGGATACCGCTAATTTATTTATATATGTAATACCTGCCAAGATTTTAAGGGTTTTTTATTTCGCCCTGCAGAACTTTTTCATTTTCTTCTACTTAATATGGTAGGTGTCAGAACCATTTTATAATGTTTTTTCTAAAGTTATATTTCGCGTCAATGAAACAATCCAATTACCTTACCATATTTCATCCCTTTTTTCCTATTTGGTATAGAATTATGGCATTTTTTTCATTTTTCGTAATTTTCGATATCGAAAAAGTGGGCGTGGTCATAGTCGGATTTCGTTCATTTTTCATACCAAGATAAAGTGAGTTCAGATAAGGACGTGAACTGAGTTTAGTAAAGATATATCGATTTTTGCTCAAGTTATCGTGTTAACGGCCGTGCGGAAGGACAGACGGACGACTGTGTATAAAAACTGGGCGTGACATCAACCGATTTCGCCCATTTTCACAGAAAACAGTTAACGCCATAAAGTCTATGACCATACCGAATTTCAAAAGGATTGGTAAATTTTTGTTCGACTTATGGCGTTAAAAGTATCCTAGAAAAATTAAATGAAAAAGGGCGGAGCCACGCCCATTTTTAAATTTTCTTTTATTTTTGTATTTTGTTGCACCATATCATTACTGGAGTTGAATCTTGACATAATTTACTTATATACTGTAAAGATATTAAATTTTTTGTTAAAATTTTACTTTAAAAAAAAAATTTTTTTAAAAGTGGGCGTGGTCCTTCTCCGATTTTGCTAATTTTTATTAAGCGCACATATAGTAATAAGAGTAACGTTCCTGCCAAATTTCATCATGATATCTTCAACGACTGCCAAATTACAGCTTTCAAAAGTTTTGAATTACCTTCTTTTAAAAGTGGGCGGTGCCACGTCCATTGTCCAAAATTTTACTAGTTTTCTATTTTGCGTCATAAGTTCAACTCATCTACCAAGTTTCGTCGCTTTATCGGTCTTTTGTAATGAATTATCGCACTTTTTCGGTTTTTCGAAATTTTCGATATAGAAAAAGTGGGCGTGGTTATAGTCCGATATCGTTCATTTTAAATAGCGATCTGAGATGAGTACTCAGGAATCTACATACCAAATTTCATCAAGATACCTCAAAATTTACTCAAGTTATCGTGTTAACGGACGGACGGACGGACGGACATGGCTCAATCAAATTTTTTTTCGATACTGATTATTTTGATATATGACTTCCATATCTATCTCGATTCCTTTATATATGTACAACCAACCGTTATCCAATCAAACTTAATATACTCTGTGAGCTCTGCTCAACTGAGTATAAAAACGTGTAAACAGCAATATATCGGCACTCTGATGTTTGGGAATGTACCTCGCCTTTTGTAGCAATATAGGAGTATTACATATATGATTTCCCCTTCATATCTACATTTGTTAGAATTTGGTTTACATCTATCCGCCCACCTTTCTTCCTAAAGTCAAAGCATTTGGTTTTGAACTAAATACTGCTCATTTAACCACTATGAGATATGTTTTGAATCTTCTGTTTTCATTTTGATAGTCACCGAAAATGCTATCATTGCTAATATTTGCATTGACTTGCGCAGCAATTTTCATTACTACATTTTTTAACTCCATGTCTACTAGCTTTGGTAGATTTGTTATTATAACATTGTTTTTATTATACTCAGTTGAGCAGAGCTCACAGAGTATATTAAGTTTGATTGGATAACGGTTGGTTGTACATATATAAAGGAATCGAGATAGATATAGACTTCCATATATCAAAATAATCAGGATCAAAAAAAAATTTGATTGAGCTATGTCCGTCCGTCCGTCCGTCCGTCCGTTAACACGATAACTTGAGTAAATTTTGAGGTATCTTGATGAAATTTGGTATGTAGGTTCCTGAGCACTCATCTCAGATCGCTATTTAAAATGAACGATATCGGACTATAACCACGCCCACTTTTTCGATATCGAAAATTTCGAAAAATCGAAAAAGTGCGATAATTCATTACAAAAGACAGATAAAGCGACGAAACTTGGTAGATGAGTTGAACTTATGACGCAAAATATAAAATTAGTAAAATTTTGGACAATGGGCGTGGCACCGCCCACTTTTTAAAGAAGGTAATTTAAAACTTTTGCAAGCTGTAATTTGGCAGTCGTTGAAGATATCATGATGTAATTTGGCAGGAACGTTACCCTTATTACTGTATGTACCCTTGATAAAAATTAGCAAAATCGGAGAAGGACCACGCCCACTTTAAAAAAAAAATTTTTTTAAAGTAAAATTTTAACAAAAAATTTAATATCTTTACAGTATATAAGTAAATTATGTCAAGATTCAACTCCAGTAATGATATGGTGCAACAAAATACAAAAATAAAAGAAAATTTAAAAATGGGCGTGGCTCCGCCCTTTTTCATTTAATTTGTCTAGGATACTTTTAATGCCATAAATCGAACAAAAATTAACCAATCCTTTTGAAATTTGGTAGGGGCATAGATTTTATGGCTTTAACTGTTTTCTGTGAAAATGGGTGAAATCGGTTGATGCCACGCCCAGTTTTTATACACAGTCGTCCGTCTGTCCTTCCGCATGGCCGTTAACACGATAACTTGAGCAAAAATCGATATATCTTTACTAAACTCAGTTAACGTACTTATCTGAACCCACTTTACCTTGGTATGAAAAATGAACGATATCGGACTATGACCACGCCCACTTTTTCGATATCGAAAATTGCGAAAAATGAAAAAAATGCCATAATTCTATACCAAATACGAAAAAAGGGATGAAACATGGTAAGGTAATTGGATTGTTTTATTGACGCGAAATATAACTTTAGAAAAAACTTTATAAAATGGTTGTGACACCTACCATATTAAGTAGAAGAAAATGAAAAAGTTCTGCAGGGCGAAATAAAACACCCTTAAAATCTTGCCAGGTATTACATATATAAATAAATTAGCGGTATCCAACCGATAATGTTCTGTGTCACCCTAGTCCACATTTTGGTCGATATCTGGAAAACGCCTTCACATATACAACTACCACCACTCCCTTTTAAAACTCTCATTAATACCTTTATTTGATACCCATATCGTACAAACTCATTCTAGAGTCACCCCTGGTCCACCTTTATGGCGATATCTCGAAAAGGCGTCCACCTATAGAACTATGCCCTACACCCTTTTAAAATACTCATTAACACCTTTCTTTTGATACCCATATTGTACAAACAAATTCTAGGGTCACCCCTGCTCCACCTTTATGGCGATATCTCGAAACGGCGTCCACCTATGGAACTAAGGAATACTCCCTTTTAAAATACTCATTATCACCTTTCTTTTGATGCCCATATTGTACAAACAAATTCTAGGGTCACCCCTGGTCCACCTTTATGGCGATATCTCGAAAATGCGACCACCTATACAACAACCACCACTCCCTTTAAAAACCCTCATTAATACCTTTAATTTGATACCCATATCGTACAAACACATTCTGGAGTCACCCCTGGTCCACCTTTGTGGCGATATTCCGAAAAGGTGTCCACCTATAGAACTAAGCCCCACACCCTTTTAAAATACTCATTAACACCTTTCTTTTGATACCCATATTGTACAAACAAATTCTAGGGTCACCCCTGGTCCACCTTTATGGCGATATCTCGAAACGGCGTCCACCTATGGAACTAAGGATTACTCCCTTTTAAAATACTCATTAACACCTTTCTTTTGATACCCATATTGTACAAACAAATTCTAGGGTCACCCCTGGTCCACCTTTATGGCAATATCTCGAAACGGCGTCCACCTATGGAACTAAGGATTACTCCCTTTTAAAATACTCATTAATACCTTTAATTTGATATCCATATCGTACAAACGCATTCTAGAGTCACCCCTGGTCCACCTTTATGGCGATATTTCGAAAAGGCGACCACCTATACAACAACCACCACTCCCTTTTAAAATCCTCATTAATACCTTTAATTTGATATCCATATCGTACAAACACATTCTAGAGTCACCCCTGGTCCACTTTTATGGCGATATTTCGAAACGGCATCCACCTATAGAACTAAGGCCCACTCCCTTTTAAAATACTCATTAACACCTTTCTTTTGATACCCATATTGTACAAACAAATTCTAGGGTCACCCCTGGTCCACCTTTATGGCGATATCTCGAAACGGCGTCCACCTATGGAACTAAGGATTACTCCCTTTTAAAATACTCATTAACACCTTTCATTTGATACCCATATCATACAAACGCATTCTAGAGTCACCCCTGGTCCACCTTTATGACGATATCTCGAAACGGCGTCCACCTATAGAACTACGGCCCACTCCCTTTTAAAATACTCATTAACACCTTTCGTTTGATGCCCATATTGTGCAAACGCATTCTAGAGTCACCCCTGGTCCATCTTTACGGCGATATCTCGAAAAGGCGTCCATCTATAGAACTTAGGTCCACGCCATTTTAAAATACTCATTAATACCTTTCATTTGATACCCATATCGTACAAACGCATTCTAGAGTCAACCCTGATCCACCTTTATGGCTATATCCCTAAATGGCGTCCACCTATAGAACTATGGCGCACTCCCTCATAAAATACTCTTTAATGCCTTTCATTTGATACACATGTCATACAAACACATTCCAGGGTTTCCCTCGGTTCCCCATCTATCCGCCCACCTTTCTTCCTAAAGTCAAAGCATTTGGTTTTGAACTAAATACTGCTCATTTAACCACTATGAGATATGTTTTGAATCTTCTGTTTTCATTTTGATAGTCACCGAAAATGCTATCATTGCTAATATTTGCATTGACTTGCGCAGCAATTTTTATTACTACATTTTTTAACTCCATGTCTACTAGCTTTGGTAGATTTGTTATTATAACATTGTTTTTATTATACTCAGTTGAGCAGAGCTCACAGAGTATATTAAGTTTGATTGGATAACGGTTGGTTGTACATATATAAAGGAATCGAGATAGATATAGACTTCCATATATCAAAATAATCAGGATCAAAAAAAAATTTGATTGAGCCATGTCCGTCCGTCCGTCCGTCCGTCCGTTAACACGATAACTTGAGTAAATTTTGAGGTATCTTGATGAAATTTGGTATGTGGGTTCCTGAGCACTCATCTCAGATCGCTATTTAAAATGAACGATATCGGACTATAACCACGCCCACTTTTTCGATATCGAAAATTTCGAAAAATCGAAAAAGTGCGATAATTCATTACAAAAGACAGATAAAGCGACGAAACTTCGTAGATGAGTTGAACTTATGACGCAAAATATAAAATTAGTAAAATTTTGGACAATGGGCGTGGCACCGCCCACTTTTTAAAGAAGGTAATTTAAAATTTTTGCAAGCTGTAATTTGGCAGTCGTTGAAGATATCATGATGTAATTTGGCAGGAACGTTACCCTTATTACTGTATGTACCCTTAATAAAAATTAGCAAAATCGGAGAAGGACCACGCCCACTTTTAAAAAAAAATTTTTTTAAAGTAAAATTTTAACAAAAAATTTAATATCTTTACAGTATATAAGTAAATTATGTCAAGATTCAACTCCAGTAATGATATGGTGCAACAAAATACAAAAATAAAAGAAAATTTAAAAATGGGCGTGGCTCCGCCCTTTTTCATTTAATTTGTCTAGGATACTTTTAATGCCATAAATCGAACAAAAATTAACCAATCCTTTTGAAATTTGGTAGGGGCATAGATTTTATGGCTTTAACTGTTTTCTGTGAAAATGGGTGAAATCGGTTGATGCCACGCCCAGTTTTTATACACAGTCGTCCGTCTGTCCTTCCGCATGGCCGTTAACACGATAACTTGAGCAGAAATCGATATATCTTTACTAAACTCAGTTAACGTACTTATCTGAACCCACTTTACCTTGGTATGAAAAATGAACGATATCGGACTATGACCACGCCCACTTTTTCGATATCGAAAATTGCGAAAAATGAAAAAAATGCCATAATTCTATACCAAATACGAAAAAAGGGATGAAACATGGTAAGGTAATTGGATTGTTTTATTGACGCGAAATATAACTTTAGAAAAAACTTTATAAAATGGTTGTGACACCTACCATATTAAGTAGAAGAAAATGAAAAAGTTCTGCAGGGCGAAATAAAACACCCTTAAAATCTTGCCAGGTATTACATATATAAATAAATTAGCGGTATCCAACCGATAATGTTCTGGGTCACCCTAGTCCACATTTTGGTCGATATCTGGAAAACGCCTTCACATATACAACTACAACCACTCCCTTTTAAAACTCTCATTAATACCTTTATTTGATACCCATATCGTACAAACTCATTCTAGAGTCACCCCTGGTCCACCTTTATGGCGATATCTCGAAAAGGCGTCCACCTATAGAACTATGCCCTACACCCTTTTAAAATACTCATTAACACCTTTCTTTTGATACCCATATTGTACAAACAAATTCTAGGGTCACCCCTGCTCCACCTTTATGGCGATATCTCGAAACGGCGTCCACCTATGGAACTAAGGAATACTCCCTTTTAAAATACTCATTATCACCTTTCTTTTGATGCCCATATTGTACAAACAAATTCTAGGGTCACCCCTGGTCCACCTTTTGGCGATATCTCGAAAATGCGACCACCTATACAACAACCACCACTCCCTTTAAAAACCCTCATTAATACCTTTAATTTGATACCCATATCGTACAAACACATTCTAGAGTCACCCCTGGTCCACCTTTGTGGCGATATTCCGAAAAGGTGTCCACCTATAGAACTAAGCCCCACACCCTTTTAAAATACTCATTAACACCTTTCTTTTGATACCCATATTGTACAAACAAATTCTAGGGTCACCCCTGGTCCACCTTTATGGCGATATCTCGAAACGGCGTCCACCTATGGAACTAAGGATTACTCCCTTTTAAAATACTCATTAACACCTTTCTTTTGATACCCATATTGTACAAACAAATTCTAGGGTCACCCCTGGTCCACCTTTATGGCAATATCTCGAAACGGCGTCCACCTATGGAACTAAGGATTACTCCCTTTTAAAATACTCATTAATACCTTTAATTTGATATCCATATCGTACAAACGCATTCTAGAGTCACCCCTGGTCCACCTTTATGGCGATATTTCGAAAAGGCGACCACCTATACAACAACCACCACTCCCTTTTAAAATCCTCATTAATACCTTTAATTTGATATCCATATCGTACAAACACATTCTAGAGTCACCCCTGGTCCACTTTTATGGCGATATTTCGAAACGGCATCCACCTATAGAACTAAGGCCCACTCCCTTTTAAAATACTCATTAACACCTTTCTTTTGATACCCATATTGTACAAACAAATTCTAGGGTCACCCCTGGTCCACCTTTATGGCGATATCTCGAAACGGCGTCCACTTATGGAACTAAGGATTACTCCCTTTTAAAATACTCATTAACACCTTTCATTTGATACCCATATCATACAAACGCATTCTAGAGTCACCCCTGGTCCACCTTTATGACGATATCTCGAAACGGCGTCCACCTATAGAACTACGGCCCACTCCCTTTTAAAATACTCATTAACACCTTTCGTTTGATGCCCATATTGTGCAAACGCATTCTAGAGTCACCCCTGCTCCATCTTTACGGCGATATCTCGAAAAGGCGTCCATCTATAGAACTTAGGTCCACGCCATTTTAAAATACTCATTAATACCTTTCATTTGATACCCATATCGTACAAACGCATTCTAGAGTCAACCCTGATCCACCTTTATGGCTATATCCCTAAATGGCGTCCACCTATAGAACTATGGCGCACTCCCTCATAAAATACTCTTTAATGCCTTTCATTTGATACACATGTCATACAAACACATTCCAGGGTTTCCCTCGGTTCATTTTCCTACATGGTTATTTTCCCTTATGTTGTCACCATAGCTCTCAACTGAGTATGTAATGTTCGGTTACACCCGAACTTAACCTTCCTTACTTGTTTTTATCTTGTTTCAACTCCATTACGTTTCGTTTTAAGCTTTTCATTTTCATTTTGACATTTTCACCATTTTTTTTATGCTCTTTCAGTTCTTTCTTTATTTGTTTGTTTTCTTCTATTAACGCGGCAGTTACTCACGAACGTACGTACCAAAAACGTGTCAGCTGACACGACCTATCTTATGAGTGTGCAATGTAAACGAAAACTCACCGACGTTCAACGCACGTAGGTACGTAGCACGGAACGTAGAAATCAAACCAATTTTGATTTTTTCCGTAAGAACGTGTCAGCTGATCGCTCTCTGACTAGACAGAGTTGCCTAGTAGACTTTTGTGCGCTAATTTTTGACCGTTTGCAGTTATTATACAAAAAGGCCTAAAGATTGTTTAAAATTTGGTTGAAATATCCTAAAATTATTATATAAAATTGGAGGTTACAAATAAATGAACTAGAAATTCTTATTCAGTATTTGTTTCTGCCATTTGCGCCATGAAAAATTGTAATTCCAAACGTTTATGTTTGCATAAGCATGCATTATTTAAACGGTTAGCCGACAACAACACTACTGACGCGAGCGGTCACGGTGGTATACGTATAAAGGTTGGCGCAACAACAATAACAGCAGAGAACGTACTATATATACCAGCGCTCCAGCATAATTTTTTTTCTGTTAGTCGCATTACATCAGGCAAAAGCAAAGTGCAATTTTGTAAATCTGGTGCGGTTATAAGGAACGAAAGTGGATGTGTTTTACTGAAAGCAAATCGAATAAATGACCTTTTCATTTTGAATGTCAATTGGATAATGAGAACAAAAGTTATATGACGAATAATAAGAATAAATCAGGGACGGAAACTGTTATTTATTCCTTTTATAATATAATTCCTTGCAAAAATTACAAGGCTCAAGATAAAAATTATTTTCCGATTTTTATTACCTGAGTCCGATAGAACTAGTTAAACTCGGACTTTTAAATATAAAAGTCCGGAAATAAAAGTCAAATCCGGACTTTTATTTTTTAAGGCCAAAATAAAACTCCGGCTTGATAACAAAAAAAAATTTTTTTTGATTCGGATAAGCCGTTTCTTTGTTATCAAGCCGGACTTTTATTTTGGGCTTAAAAAATAAAAGTCCGGATATAACTTTTATTTCCGGACTTTTATTTTTAAAAGTCCGAGTTTAACTTGTTCTATCGGACCCAAAAAATAAAAATAGAGATTTTACTTTTATGGAAAAAGTTCCATAAATAAAGGGATGCATGAGTCGACATGATATTGCTATAGGGATACCTGGGAACTCAAACATTTTTTGACCAGGACTTTTTCGACTCCGAAAAAATATAGTAATTATTTTCCGCCCCTGGAATAAATTTAATTCCGTAAAAAACAAAGAAAACGATGTGATAAAATAGCGTAATCGGTTTGGTCATTTACACATAGCAGCTCCGAAAGAGATGTCGAATAAACACATTGTACATGGTCTTAATTTAAGTGAATGCAACAAGAGTAATTCATGTAAAACTTGTGCTGAAAGTAAAATATGTGTAAAACCATTTACGTTGTGCGAGAATAAAGCCGATAAGCTTTTAAAAATTAATCACAGCGATGTTTGCGGCCCCATGAGCAAAAAATCATTTGGTGGCTACCAATATTTTGTTACCTTTATAGACAAGTCGCGATACATACATGTACGTTCATTAAAGAGTAAATCGGATGTTTTTGAAGCGTTTAAATCATTTAAAGTTGCTATAGAGCTTGAAACTGAAAACAAAATAAAATTGTTTAGGTCTGATAATGGTCGAGGATATGTGAACCAGGCTTTTGATAAGTATTTAACTGAGAATGGCATAAAGCGCCAAACCACCGTACCATATACGCCACAACAAAATGGCGTAGCAGAGCGTGCGAATAGAACCTTGGTGGAAATGGCAAGAAGTAAAATAAAAAAAAAAATAAATGTAAGGCGCGATAACCTCCGAAGAGATCTAAGGCCGAGCTTCTCTTCCAATTTGCGTCGTGCTCCTCTTGATTTTCCCTACAAATTGGCCGGAGGGGACCTACATGTTTTATGCCGACTCCGAACGGCATCTGCAAGGCAGATGAGTGTTCACTGAGAGCTTTTCATGGCAGAAATACACCCGGAGCGCTTGCCAAACACTGCCGAGGGGCGACCCCGCTTAGAAAAATTTTCTTCTAATTGAAAAACCTTATTTCTAAAATTTTGATGTTGCTTTGCCCGCGAGTTGAACCCAGGTCATACGGTGTGATAGGCGGAGCACGCTACCATCACACCACGGTGGCCGCCGCAAGAAGTATGCTGGTGTTTTCGGGATTGGACGAAGCATTTTGAGCGAAAGCCATCACGACGGCAGCATACATAATAATGTAATAGGTAAGGAACAAAAACTTTAGTAGATAAAACACCATATGAGATATGGTACAAGAGAACGGCATCAGTGTCACATTTCAGAATCTTCGCTTCACCGGCTACAGCCCTATATAAAACTGAGAAGCACAAATTTCAACCAAAGGGAAAAGAACTTGAGCAATAGCCTAAAGCATAAAATTGACGAAGTTGAAAGGCTTAAGTTAAAAGGGGTGTAGCCAGGTGAAAGGTGTGAACTTCAGTGAGGCATTTTCTGCGGTGGTTCGATACGCCAATATCAGATTGATTATTGCTTTGGCAACAGAATACGAGCTGTACCTTGATCATATGGACGTGTCTTCAGCATATTTAAATGGCGAACTGAGTGAGACCTTTTATATGCAGCAACCAGAGGGTTTTATTAATGAAGAGTTTCCTTATCATGTGCTCAAGTTACACAAAGCATTGTACGGTTTGAAGCAAAGTGGTCGTGAGTGGAATAAACACCTCGACGGTGTACTTCGCACAATGGGATTTAGGCCAGGTGACACCAAACCATGTGCATACACTAAGCATGGAACTAAAACCTATAATATCATTGCCATTTACGTTGATGACATATTGTTTGCAAGTTCTTCCAGACAAGAACTCGATGATATAAAACCACAAATTTCTGATCATTTTGAGGTGGTAGATGGTGGCCCTTTAAAGTATTTTTTGGGCACAGAAGTTGAGCGAGAAGGCACCAAAGGGGCTGTAACTTTGTGTCAACGTCAGTATATTGAATCGTTGCTGAAACAGGACGATATGGAAAGTTGCAGGACTACTTCAACACCATTACCTCCGAATTTGCAAGTACTTGCAGAAAAGTCGATGCGACCAAGTACCAGTCGTTAGTGAGTGTTCTCATGTATTTGGGATTATCAACGAGACCGGACATTTTACATTCGGTAACAAAACTATCTCAGCGCAACGTGGGCCCTCATAGTGAATATGAAGCAGCATTGACAATATTTTACGATATTTGAAGCAGACGGCATCTTATAAGCTGCACTATAAAAAATCTGGCACATCAATCGAGGGTTTTGTCGATGCTGATTGGGCTGGTGATAATACCGATCGAAAATACTTCACTGGGTATGCGTTTGTCGCTGCGAGTTGTGTATTTTCGAGGCAATCGCAAAAACAAAATATCGTTGCGCTGAGTAACTGAGGCCGAATATGTGGGGTTATCTACAGCGTATTTACGTAAACTACTAAGTGAGACAGGCTTTGCACTATCTGATCCATTGACCATCAACTGTGGCAACCAAAGTGCGCAGCATCTTGTTCGGAACCCAACATACCACGCAAGAAGCAAACATATTGATGTTAGATATCACAACATTCGCGGCATGTACAAAGAGAATAAAATAAATTTAAAATACGTTTGTTCTAACAATATGATTGCCGATGTATTAATTAAAAACTTAAAAAGAATCAAACATGAACAATTTGTTAGACAAATGTTTATTTACTAACACAAATTTTATTTTAATCAAACTTTTTATAATTCAAAACAAATAAGGACGGGACTGTGCCGAAGACTTCATACCTTTCATGAATGGGGCTGAACAATAATATTATCCCATTCGTAACCTCCAAATAAACGGCTGTATAAGATAAAAAATATATAGTGAACAGAGCTACATACCTAAGCGATTTTTAAGATAGATATAAATTAAAACAAGTAAGGAAGGTTAAGTTCGGGTGTAGCCGAACTTTACATACTCAGTTGAGAGCTATGGTGACAATATAAGGGAAAATAACCATGTAGGAAAATGAACCGAGGGAAACCCTGGAATGTGTTTGTATGACATGTGTATCAAATGAAAGGCATTAAAGAGTATTTTATGAGGGAGTGGGCCATAGTTCTATAGGTGGACGCCATTTAGGGATATCGCCATAAAGGTGGATCAGGGTTGACTCTAGAATTTGTTTGCACGACATGGGTATCAAATGAAAGGTGTTAATGGTTATTTTAAAAGGGAGTAATCCTTAGTTCCGTAGGTGGACGCCGTTTCGATATATCTCCATAAAGGTGGACCAGGGGTGACCCTAGAATTTTTGTGTACAATATGGGTATCAAAAGAAAAGTGTTAATGAGTATTTTAAAAGGGAGTGATCCTTAGTTCCACAGGTGGACGCCGTTTCGAGATATCGCCATAAAGGTGGACCAGGGGTGACCCTAGAATTTGTTTGTACGATATGGGTATCAAATTAAAGGTACTAATGAGAGTTTTAAAAGGGAGTGGTGGTAGTTGTATAGGTGGTCGCCTCTTCGAGATATCGCCATAAAGGTGGACCAGGGGTGACTCTAGAATGCGTTTGTACAATATGGGTATCAAACGAAAGGTGTTAATGAGTATTTTAAAAGGGAGTAATCCTTAGTTCCATAGGTGGACCCCGTTTCGATATATCTCCATAAAGGTGGACCAGGGGTGACCCTAGAATTTGTTTGTACAATATGGGTATTAAAAGAAAAGTGTTAATAAGTATTTTAAAAGGGTGTGATCCTTAGTTCCAAAGGTGGACGCCGTTTCGATTTATCGCCATAAAGGTGGATCAGAGGTGACCCTAGAATTTGTTTGTACGATATGGGTATCAAATTAAAGGTACTAATGAGGGGTTTAAAAGGGAGTGGTGGTAGTTGTATAGGTGGTCGCCTTTTCGAGATATCGCCATAAAGGTGGACCAGGGTTGACTCTAGAATACGTTTGTACAATATGGGTATCAAAGAAAGGTGTTAATGAGTACTTTAAAAGGGAGTGGGCCTTATATTGTTTTCACACAGAAACTTAATGATCTCATTTCCCCTTCTAATGAAATCGTAAATTTTTTGCTTTCACACAGAAGTATCTGCTCGATTATTATGACAGATGAAATGTCAAAATAATAATAACAATAATAAGATCGCGGATTTAAATTGTTAATAACAACAATATTGAATTGGTTTAGAAAAGTAAACGTACAATGCAGGAAAATAATTATTTAAAAGAAATATTCGTGGCATATACTGCAAGTATGCAAGCTTTGCAATCGATGCAAGCAAGTTACGACAACGCCGTTGCTTTGCAAAGAAAACGAAAGGAGAAGAATTCTTTAATTTTGCAGCATCTGAGACGACAGCAGATGTACCTTTACGGGTTAATGGCAACGAAAGCCTTTTTGGGTTCTTTATTGTCTTGAGCTGTTTCTTTCAATGCGTTGGCCTTCTCTTCCTCAATTTTCATGAATTTGTTTTCGTTTTCTTCACTTTTTTTCATGTAATTAGTTATTTCCACTGACACCGCCTCAAATTTCTCCATGACTTTCGTGTGAACACTGACAATATTTTTTTTCTTTTTCGGTTCGATCGCAGACGAGCCTGGTAGTGGCGACGGTGGGTTGGACCAGGGCTGCGGTGTAGAAGGGGTAGATGTGAGTTGTGGTGATGGTGTTGTGGGTACTGAAGATGCGGTACTTGATTCTGTTTAAAATAAAAATTTTAATAAAAATATGGCATGTTTTTAATATACTCGTAACACAATAAAAATATAAACCGAGCATTAACATTGTTTCTCTGTTTTTTTTTTTTATTAAGTAGAAGAAAATGAAAAAGTTCTGCAGGGCGATATCAAAAGCCCTTGGAGTCTTGGCATGGATACTGTTCGTGGTATTACATATATAAATAAATTAGCGGTACCCGACAGATGCTGTTCTGGGTCACCTTGGTCCACATTTTAGTCAATATCTCGAAAACGCCCCCACATATACAACTACCACCACTTCCTTTTAAAACCCTTATTAATACCTTTAATTTGATACCCATAACGTACAAACACATTCTACAGTCACCTCTGGTCCACCTTTATGGCGATATCTCGAAAAGGCGTCCACCTGTAGAACTAAGCCCCACTCCCTTTTAAAATACTCATTAACACCTTTCATGATACCCATATCGTACAAAAAATTCTAGAGTCACCCCTGGTCCACCTTTATAACGACATCTAGAAAAGGCGACCACCTATAGAACTATGGCCCGCTGCCTTTTAAAATATCCATCGGACGTCCCTGATCTCTCCAGTTTTTTCTTCTCGCGAAACCTGACATTATCTGCGACCTTATTTACAACATGGACGTCCCAAATGTCGACCATTTTAAACATCCACATCGATGGCTCTACGCTACCGACTGCCCTACACCCAAAATTCATGGGTGTGACGTTTGATCAGGATCTACATTTTGGTGAGCATGCAGCCGAAATTGTACCGAAAATCCAGAGCCGTAATATAATTCTCAAATTCCTTTCTGAGAGTACTTGTGGAAAAGACAAAGAAACGCTCATTACCATATACAAAGCAATTGGCCAGCCGATTGCATGCTACGCGTCCCCTATATGGTCGCCAAGCCTAAAATCTACTCAGTGGAAGAAGCTACAGGCCTGCCAAAATACTGCTCTCAGAACCGCCACGGGATTGTCTCCTTATGTCCCCAGAACACCATCTAAAAATTATTATCCCTAAAAAGACATAACGTTTAAAATTGAAAAATTAACAGGCGTCGGACCTTTATGCCAGGAATTGGCCGGTGAATCCAGTACTCAAAGAACAGTACCCAAACTTGCGGAAGAGGAACGCACACTCCCCAGGAAAACACGAGTCAGTCTAGCTCAACTTCGATCTGGATACTGTAACAGATTGAACCTTACCTTTCCAGAATCAACCCCGACATACAAAATGTGTGCCCTGCTTGTAATGTGTCCCCACATGACACCAACCATCTCTTTAATTGTAATGTGGAACCAACGTCTGTAACACCCCTTTCATTATGGTCCACCCCTGTCGAAACAGCAAGTTTCCTTGTTAGAGGACATTGATGGCAATTTGTGATCGATCACACCTATTGGACGGGGCGAAGCACTGCTACAACACTAACAACAAACCACCACCAAAAAAACTTCGGACCTCTGTGCCAGAAATTATCCGGCGAACCCCGTTCCTATAGTCATATACCCTAAACTCAATAGAGGAAAGCAATGTCCCCAGGGAGGCGTAGGTCACTCTAGCCCAACTTCGATATGAATACTGTAACAGGATTTTGATGACTTGTGAGTATTCCCTCCTCTTGGATGGGGCAAAGCACTGCTACAACAACAAAGGCCTCTCGGCTGTTATCTGTTTGCGCGCATTACAAATCAATAGCAATACTCTTCCAGGTCTTGTAGTAATGCCGAGAGGCCGTCAAAATTTTCTGTCGGAAAGGATAGCAATGGTTATGGTTGGCACACGATACACATATACATACATACCATCGATGCTCTCCAACATAAGTTCACAAAACCGATTGGCCTTAAAGCCACCAATTATTTGATTCACTCTGGCATAAAACGGCCATATTGACGGTGATCCTCCCGAAGGACCCATTTCCACTCTTTCTTTGCTAAAACAAATTATCAATTTTTGTTGTTATATCGGCCTACTGATTTTAAGATCGCGGGTTCGAATCAATTGGCACGAACCAGAATGGAAGTAGGATTAATGAAGACAAACAAAAAACCGCTGTGGTGGCTGAATGGTTATAGCAGCGGCGCCTAAACGTTGCCGATGAAGGAATTTAGCAGTTCCCGAAATGGATCTATACAACGAGATTTGGCAGTTGTCTAAAATTTTTTCTTTCTTCTATTCTAATTTAAAAATTTTTTCAATTAAGAAAAAATTTACCATAACAATAATAATGATAAAAAATTATTGTTAGGGCTTGAGCTCGATTCGAACCCGCGATCTTAAAATCAGTAGGCCGATATAACAACAAAAATTGTTAATACATCCCAGAGCACGGGGAAAAAAGTGTCAATAAAATATGACACTATGGCAGCATTGCCAACAAACAAGTCCAATTTTCACAGCTATTCTGCAACAGATGTCGCAGTGTTGTGAATATCAATTGGCACGAACCAGAATGGAAGTAGGATTAATGAAGACTAACAAAAAACCGCTGTGGTGGCTGAATGGTTATAGCAGCGGCGCCTAAACGTTGCCGATGAAGGAATTTAGCATTTCCCGAAATGGATCTATACAACGAGCTTTGGCAGTTGCCTAAAATTTTTTCTTTCTTCTATTCTAATTTAAAAATTTTTTCAATTAAGAAAAAATTTTTCATAACAATAATAATGATAAAAAATTATTGTTAGGCCTTGAGCTCGATTCGAACCCGCGATCTTAAAATCAGTAGGCCGATATAACAACAAAAATTGTTAATACATCCCAGAGCACGGGAAAAAAGTGTCAATAAAATATGACACTATGGCAGCATTGCCAACAAACAAGTCCAATTTTCACAGCTATTCTGCAACATATGTCGCAGTGTTGTGAATATCAATTGGCACGAACCAGAATGGAAGTAGGATTAATGAAGACAAACAAAAAACCGCTGTGGTGGCTGAATGATTATAGCAGCGGCGCCTAAACGTTGCCGATGAAGGAATTTAGCAGTTCCCGAAATGGATCTATACAACGAGATTTGGCAGTTGTCTAAAATTTTTTCTTTCTTCTATTCTAATTTAAAAATTTTTTCAATTAAGAAAAAATTTATCATAACAATAATAATGATAAAAAATTATTGTTAGGCCTTGAGCTCGATTCGAACCCGCGATCTTAAAATCAGTAGGCCGATATAACAACAAAAATTGTTAATACATCCCAGAGCACGGGAAAAAAGTGTCAATAAAATATGACACTATGGCAGCATTGCCAACAAACAAGTCCAATTTTCACAGCTATTCTGCAACAGATGTCGCAGTGTTGTGAATATCAATTGGCACGAACCAGAATGGAAGTAGGATTAATGAAGACAAACAAAAAACCGCTGTGGTGGCTGAATGATTATAGCAGCGGCCCTAAACGTTGCCGATGAAGGAATTTAGCAGTTCCCGAAATGGATCTATACAACGAGATTTGGCAGTTGTCTAAAATTTTTTCTTTCTTCTATTCTAATTTAAAAATTTTTTCAATTAAGAAAAAATTTATCATAACAATAATAATGATAAAAAATTATTGTTAGGCCTTGAGCTCGATTCGAACCCGCGATCTTAAAATCAGTAGGCCGATATAACAACAAAAATTGTTAATACATCCCAGAGCACGGGGAAAAAAGTGTCAATAAAATATGACACTATGGCAACATTGCCAACAAACAAGTCCAATTTTCACAGCTATTCTGCAACAGATGTCGCAGTGTTGTGAATATCAATTGGCACGAACCAGAATGGAAGTAGGATTAATGAAGACAAACAAAAAACCGCTGTGGTGGCTGAATGGTTATAGCAGCGGCGCCTAAACGTTGCCGATGAAGGAATTTAGCATTTCCCGAAATGGATCTATACAACGAGCTTTGGCAGTTGCCTAAAATTTTTTCTTTCTTCTATTCTAATTTAAAAATTTTTTCAATTAAGAAAAAATTTATCATAACAATAATAATGATAAAAAATTATTGTTAGGCCTTGAGCTCGATTCGATCCCGCGATCTTAAAATCAGTAGGCCGATATAACAACAAAAATTGTTAATACATCCCAGAGCACGGGGAAAAAAGTGTCAATAAAATATGACACTATGGCAGCATTGCCAACAAACAAGTCCAATTTTCACAGCTATTCTGCAACAGATGTCGCAGTGTTGTGAATATCAATTGGCACGAACCAGAATGGAAGTAGGATTAATGAAGACAAACAAAAAACCGCTGTGGTGGCTGAATGGTTATAGCAGCGGCGCCTAAACGTTGCCGATGAAGGAATTTAGCAGTTCCCGAAATGGATCTATACAACGAGCTTTGGCAGTTGTCTAAAATTTTTTCTTTCTTCTATTCTAATTTAAAAATTTTTTCAATTAAGAAAAAATTTATCATAACAATAATAATGATAAAAAATTATTGTTAGGCCTTGAGCTCGATTCGAACCCGCGATCTTAAAATCAGTAGGCCGATATAACAACAAAAATTGTTAATACATCCCAGAGCACGGGAAAAAAGTGTCAATAAAATATGACACTATGGCAGCATTGCCAACAAACAAGTCCAATTTTCACAGCTATTCTGCAACAGATGTCGCAGTGTTGTGAATATCAATTGGCACGAACCAGAATGGAAGTAGGATTAATGAAGACAAACAAAAAACCGCTGTGGTGGCTGAATGAATATAGCAGCGGCGCCTAAACGTTGCCGATGAAGGAATTTAGCAGTTCCCGAAATGGATCTATACAACGAGCTTTGGCAGTTGTCTAAAATTTTTTCTTTCTTCTATTCTAATTTAAAAATTTTTTCAATTAAGAAAAAATTTATCATAACAATAATAATGATAAAAAATTATTGTTAGGCCTTGAGCTCGATTCGAACCCGCGATCCTAAAACAAATTATGTTTGCTTAGTCCCACTTTTAATTTAATTGTTATATAAATATGGTAATTTTATACGACAGCATGACACTGCTAATACGCGTCCAATATCAAGAGAGGTGTCAAACGACGCGTCTTGATATCAGTATTAATAATTTTAACTCGCTCAAAAGATATTAACGAAAAATCGAAAAATTACCCGCGGGTCCCTCCGAAACCGGGGGTTACTTTAGCTCACAACTGCTAAAATCCAACCAAAAACATCAGGACCACGAATCCGAGAGCGGAAATTCAAAATTTTATTTCTGTCAAAAGTTATTTCCAAAAAACCGAAAAATGGCCCGGAGCGCTCCGAAACCGGGGGTGAGATCCATAGTATTTTTGCGCAGAACACCTTTCTGCATTGGCGGCCTTCGGCCGCGCTTATAAAAAATTACCTTGGGTGAGTCCAACACCGGTTTGGAGACCAAAACTATATCCGCGCAAAACACTTTTACCCAAAGTTTTTCTTGTGGGTACTACAAAATCATCAAAACAACAACAACCACATGAAAATTTTCAATTGTTTGCAATTGTCTCCGAAACGAAATAAAATTTGGAATTTCCGCCTTCGGATTCGTGGTCCTGGGATCAAAACGCGTCTTTTGACACCTCTCATGATATTTTTTGATAAGTTTTAGCAGTTGTGAGCTAAAGTACACAATTACTTTTTTTGTTAATAGTCTAGTTGAGGGGTCGACTGCTAATACACTTAAAATATTAACTCGTTCAAAAGATATTGAGGAAAAACCGAAAAAAACCCGCGGGTACCTCTGAAACCGGGGGTGGGATCCATAGTATTTTTGCGCAGAACACCTTTCTGAGTTGGTGGCCTTCGGCCGCGCTTATAAAAAATAACCCTGGGCTATGCCATGCCAAGTCCGGGTGTGTGGTATAACCGTGGCTACTGCCACGGTAATGCACAATTTTTTTTGTGGGTACAAGCACAACAACAACCACATGAAAATCGCCAACTTCAACGGCAAATATCTCCAGACATAGATAAAATTTTTCTTTTCCGCCATCGGATTATTGTTCTCGAGATTAATACGCATCTTTTGACACCACTCTCGATATTTTTGGTAGCGTATTAGCAGACTAGACTATTACCCTTTTTTTTTGCCAGAACACCTTTTTGCATTGGCGGCCTTCGGCCGCGCTTATAAAAAATTACCCTGGGTGGGTCCAACACCGGTTTGGATACCAAAACTATATCCGCGCAAAACACTTATGTTCAAAATTTTTTGTGGGTACGCCAACATTACAACACCCACATGAAAATCGCCAAATTCAACTGCAAATATCTCCGGACAGAGATAAAATTTTTATTTTCTGGTTTCGGATTATTATTTTCGAGATTATTACGCGTCTTTTGACACCTTTGATATTTTTGGACGCGTATTAGCAGTGTCATTCTGTCGTATAGAATTACCATAAATATTTTCTTACCGGTATCGCTGGGTAAAATTTGCGATCTTGACTTGAATATCTCGAGCGGTGTAATTGTAGCCTAACTTTGCCAACTCGTTTGCCATCTCTTTATATATATGGCCATTCTTTCGCGAAGATCGAAGATCAGCAGCACGCTCTTCCCACAAATCCAGGATAGCCACTTCGCCATCTCCAGCCCAAAACGATCGTTTTCTTTAAGGTTTTGGTGCTAAAAGAACAAAATTCATTTAATTTTTAATGTCCATGTGTGTATATAAAAAGTATATATATTTATTTACTCATTATCACTATTATTTTGCATTATGAAAACAAGAAATTCTGGTTTTTAAATTCAATTAAATTTTTTTAGCGCATATAATGACATTGCTAACTGACAGACAATGACATTTACTTTGGCAAATGACATTTTTAAGCACTGAACACACCAAAAACTAAGCAGCGGAACGCTGCCAACAGAGTTGCATTGTGCTTTTGACTTCATTAGGCATTCGATTAGCTACTAATGAAATAATTATAGATTCGAATTTTGTAGGGAAGATTGAGCTCAATAAGCGTCTTAATGTAGAAAATTGCCTTTATTATTCAATAATCCGTCTGTGTGTAATTAGTATTAGTTTTATAGGTTGACGCCTTTTCGATGTATCGCATTATAGGTGGACCAGGGGTGACTCTAGACTTTGTTTGTATGATATGGGTATCAAATAAAAGGTGTTAATGAATACTTTTAAAAGGAAGTGGGCCTTCGTTCTATAGGTGGTCGCCTTTTCGAGATATCGCCATAAAGGTGGACCAGGGGTGACTCTAGAATATGTTTGTACGATATGGGTATCAAACGAAAGGTGTTAATGAGTATTTTAAAAGGGCGTGGGGCTTAGTTCTATAGGTGGACGCCTTTTCGAGATATCGCCATAAAGGTGGACCAGGGGTGACTCTAGAATGTGTTTGTACGATATTGGTATCAAATTAATGGTATTAATGAGAGTTTTAAAAGGGAGCGGTGGTAGTTGTATATGTGAAGGCGTTTTCCAGATATCAATCAAAATGTGGACCAGGGTGACCCAGAACATCATCTGTTGGATACCGGTAATTTATTTATATATGTAATACCTGCCAAGATTTCAAGGGTTTTTTATTTCGCCCTGCAGAACTTTTTCATTTTCTTCTACTTAATATGGTAGGTGTCACAACCATTTTACAAAGTTTTTTCTAAAGTTATATTTCGCGTCAATAAATCAATCCAATTACCATGTTTCATCCCTTTTTTCGTATTTGGTATAGAATTATCGCATTTTTCATTTTTCGTAATTTTCGATATCGAAAAAGTGGGCGTGTTCATAGTCGGATTTCGTTAATTTTTTATACCAAGATAAAGTGAGTTCAGATAAGTACGTGAAGTAAGTTCAGTAAAGATATGTCGATTTTTGCTCATGTTATCGTGTTAACGGCCATGCAGAAGGACAGACGGACGATTCTGTATAAAAACTGGGCGTGGCTTCTACCGATTTCGCCCATTTTACCAGAAAAAATTTACGTTATAAAATCTATGCCCCTACCAAATTTCAAAAGGATTGGTAAATTTTTGTTCGACTTATGACATTAAAAGTATCCAGACAAATTAAATAAAAAAGGGCGGAGCCATGCCCATTTTGAAATTTTCTTTTATTTTTGTATTTTGTTGCACCATATTATTACTGCAGTTGAATGTTGACATAATTTACTTATATGCTGTAAAGATATTAAATTTTTGTTAAAATTTTACTTAAAAAAAATTTTTTTTTAAAAGTGGGCGTGGTCCTTCTCCGATTTTGCAAATTTTTATTAAGCGTACATATAGTAATAGGAGTAACGTTCCTGCCAAATTTCATCGTGGTATCTTCAACGACTGCCAAATTTCAGCTTGCAAAACTTTTTAATTATCTTCTTTTAAAAGTGGGTGGTGTCATGCTCGTTGTCCAAAGTTTTACTAGTTTTCTCTTCTGCGTCATATGTTCAACTCACCTACCAAGTTTCATCGCTTTATCTGTCTTTGGTAATGAATTATTGCACTTTTTCGGTTTTTCGAAATTTTCGATATCGAAAAAGTGGGCGTGGTTATAGTCCGATATCGTTCATTTTAAATAGCGATCTGAGATTAGTGCTCAGGAACCTACGTACCAAATTTCATCAAGATACCTCAAAATTTAATCAAGTTATCGTGTTAACGGACGGACGGACGGACGGAAATGGCTCAATCAAATTTTTTTTCGATACTGATGATTTTGATATATGGAAGTCTATATCTATCTCGATTCCCTTATACCTGTACAAGCAACCGTTATCCAATCAAACTTAATATACTCTGTGAGCTCCGCTCAACTGAGTATAAAAATAGGTAGGTACTTTGTGTGAGGATGCAAAGTTTAACGTTTTTTGTGGCCTGCATGTAAAAACTATGACTAAGAATCACGTATTTTAAAAATATATGACGTAAACGTAAGTATTTGCTAAAATTTGGTGATATTTTAAGCTTCTAACCGTAAAAATGGGGCAAAAATGAGAGTTTATATGAGGTATATAATATATGTACCACCGATCTCTATGATTTTTTCAGACAAAAATATATGCAATATACGTAAGCATTTGGTGAAATTTGAAGCTTTTAGCTGTTAAAATGGGGCAGAAATCGCGAAAAGTTTCTTATTTGAACAATCGGTTGTATGAGAGATATACAATATATACCACTGATCTCTATGGTTTTTTCATACAACAATATATGCTAAATACGTAAGCAATAGGTAAAATTTGAAGCTTGTAGCTGTAAAAATGGCGGCCACCGTGGTGTGATGGTAGCGTGCTCCGCCTACCACACCGTATGCCCCGGGTTCACACACCGTGCAAAGCAACATCAAAATTTTAGAAATAAGGTGTTTCAATTAGAAGAACATTTTCTAAGCGGTGTCGCCCCTCGGCGGTGTTTGGTAAGCGCTCCGGGTGTATTTCTGCCATGAAAAGCTCTCAGTGAAAACTCATCTGCCTTGCATATGCCGTTCGGAGTCGGCATAAAACATGTAGGTCCCGTCCGGCCGATTTGTAGGGAAAATTAATAGGAGCACGACGCAAATTGGAAGAGAAGCTCGGCCTTAAATCTTTTCGGAGATTATCGCGCCTTACATTTATTTTTTATTTTAGCTGTTAAAATGGGTCAGAAATTGCGAAAAGTTTCTTATCTGAACAATCGGTTGTATGAGATATATACTATATGTATATACCACCGATTTCTATCCTTTCTTCAGAAAACAATTTTTGCTATATACGTAAGCATTTAATGAAATTTGAAGCTTCTAGCTGTTAAAATGGGGCAGAAATTGCGAAAATTTCTTATCTGAACAATCGGTTGTATGAGATATATACTATACATACCACCGATCTCTATGCTTTTTTCAGACAACAATATATGCTATATACGTAAGCATTTGGTGAAATTTTAAGCTTCTAGCTGTTAAAATGGGGCAGAAATTGCGAAAAGTTTCTTATCTGAACAATCGGTTGTATGAGATATATACTATATATACCACCGATCTCAATATTTTTTTCAAACAACAATATATACTATATACGTAAGCATTTGGTGAAATTTGAAGCTTTTAGCTGTTAAAAAGGTGCTGAAATTGCGAAAATATATATATAATACATATATATACTATATATATACTATATATACCACCATACATATACAATATATAGAACCAAACTCTATGATTTTTGCAGACAACAATATATGCTATACACGCAAGCATTCGTTGAAATTTGAAGCCTCTAGCTCTTAAATTGGGGCAGTAATTATAAAAAGTTTCTTATCTGAACAATCGGTTGTGGGGGATATATACTATATATACGACCGATCTCATCCATTTTTTCAGACAACAATTTGTGCAATATACGAAAGCATATGGTGAAGTTTGAAGCTTCAATCTGATAAATTGAGGATGAAATGGCAAAAATCCTCTTTTTCTGAAAAATCGGTTGTATGGAGGATATATGCTATAGTGGTCCGATCGGGCCGTTCCCTACAAATGTTTAAATTGAGGGACTAGTTTGCATACAAACAGACAGACGGACATGGCTAAATCAACTCAGCTCTTCATCCTGATTATTTCGGTATACTTAATGGTGGTTCTATCTATTTTCCTTTAAAGACTTACAATTTAGGGATTCGTGACGAAATTAATATACCATTTCATTTTCATGAAAGGTATAATTAACAAAACAAAGATGCATATTGTATTGAGGAGCCGTGTTAAAATCCAGTACAACATATTTCTTTCAGTGTAACTCCAGTTACACTTCATATTGATCACTCTCATTATTGTTAACTAAACATTTCTTCAGTTCTGAATAAACCACACATTGAATTACAACGTCATTGCTTTTACCCTGCCAACAATTTAAATTTTGTAGAAAATTGTATTTTGTGAATTTTTCTTATTTCCGCATTTTATAATAATTTAATTTTGTAGAAAATTGAATTTTGTTAGAAAAAATTGTATTATCTTCGCATAGTATTATTAGAGTTTTTGTAGAAAATTTAGTTAGAAAAACTTTTACCATCTCTGCTTAGTATTATTAGAGTTTTTGTAGAAAACTGCATTTAGTTAGAAAAACTTTTGTTATCTCTGCATAGTATTATTAGAGCTTTTTTAGAAAATAGAATTTGGTTAGAAAAACTTTTATTATCTCTGCATAGTATTATTAGTTTTTGTAGAAAATTGAATTTGGTTAGAAAAATTTTATTATCCCCTCATTTATTATGTTAATTAATTTATTGTAGAAAATTGCTTTTTATTTAGTTTGAACTAATTTCTTATTATTAGAATTTTGAAAGTTCTTTTTTTTTTGTTTGCAAACCACACGTACTAACCGCCGATATAACACTGCCGCTGCTGTACCACCACCAAAAACTTTTACGGTCGCCATGTTGTGTTACCTTCCGTAATGCTGCTATTTCTTGGGTACGCCATGTGGCGTTACCTTCTCCGCCGTAATTGTCGTGGAGGGCGCCGCCTCCATATACTCACCATGTAAGTTGTTATTTTCATTAGCCTGGCGGTCTCCTCCGCCAGACACTCATTTATTAAAAAACCTTTATATGTAGTTTTCCAGCTTTACTGATCTATTAGGGTCAAGTGCAAATAAAATGTTATTTATTCCACCATTTAGCCCAACGTTTCGATAATTATCCTTATCTTCTTCAGGGGCGGTCTATATTTGTTTATAACAAAATACAAAAGACAAAAACAACATTAGAAATAAAATTACACGGTCTAAATTACATAGTTTCAAACAAAGTTTTGCACAATTATAAATTTGAATTTTACATGAAATATTACTTCACAAACAATTATTTATATTCACTCACATTGGTCTTTAAAAAACGATTTTATTATTACTTTACAAGAAAATTAATTAAACGCTACCATCACTATATGGTAAACTTGTCAAACTAAAACTAATTATCTGTGTCATAGGCATAATAAGTAAGTCGCGGCTATGTCTTGTGTATCTTCTTTCTTGTTCATTGCCTTTTCTCTGTTTTGCATTATTCTTAGGCTCTCGAGTGTGTACCTTGTTCTTTCTCTCGTCTCTTTGTCTATTATTTTTGTTGTTGTGAAATCTACTGTGTGTCTGTTGTTTACCGCGTGTTGTGATAACGCCGTGCTGTGTTTTTCTTTGTTGATATCGGCTTGGTGCTCTGCAAGTCGTGTGTTTAGCGCCCTCTTCGTAGTGCCAATATATATTTTGTTGCAATGTTCAGTTTCATTTCCTTTGCACTCTATTTGGTATACCACGTTACTTTGTTGTTGTATGTCGATCGGGCTTTTTGTTTTTGTAAAGAATGTTGATAGAGTGTGGTTTGATTTGTAAGCCAGTGTTACTTTTGCGTTTTTTGTTATGTGTTGTGCTAGATTTTCTGAGAGCCTGGGAATATAGGTCGTACTAAAATATTGTTTTGGCTCATTCGGCGACTCTTTCGTTGTGGTTTGTGTGGGAATATTTATTAATTCTTGTTGTTGACGGTCAATTAGATTACATATTAATTTATTGGGATAATTGTTACTTCTTAGCGTCATTTTGATTTTTTCTATATTAGCGTTATGAAAACATTGATTGCTGATGGTCAGTACTTTATGTATAAAATTTTTGGCGGTATTTAATTTATACTTAAAGGGTTGTGATGAAAGGAAATTTATTAGGCGACCAGACGATGTAGGTTTTGTGTACCAGTCAAGTATAATTTTATTGTTAGCTCTATATATGCGGGTGTCTAAGAAGGGGATGTTGTTGTTTTTTTCCATTTCAATGGTAAATTGCAGTCTATTGTGGTATTTGTTCAGTGTACTTAAGATAATTTCCGTGTCACTTCGTTTTATTATTGCAAATACGTCGTCTACGTATTTGACAAGAAATTTGATACCAGTGTTTTGTTGTTGGTTCAGCTCAGAGTACATATTGTGTATAAGGTCGTCCATCACAATGTCCGCTATGGTGGGGGAAAGTGGGTTACCCATCGGCATTCCAAATGTTTGTTGGTAAATATTGTTATTGTACATGAAATAGTTATTTTCTTTTAAGCAGAACTCTAATATGGTTAAAAATTTGTTTTTCGGTATGTTTGTGTGTTGTTGGACTTTTTCCCATTTTTTCATGACTATCTTTATTGCTAAAGCCGTCGGTATGTTGGTGAAGAGCGAGACGACATCGAGCGATACTAACACATCATCATTGCATACATTTACATCAGCTAATCTATTTTGCAAGTCAAATGAATTTTTAATGTTGTAGTCTTCTGATATTAGTGGCGTCAAGATTTTTCCTAAATATATGGACAATTCATAACATGGAACATTTATAGAAGACGAAATTGGACGTAAGGGGCATTCGGGTTTGTGGATTTTGGGTAAACCATAAAGTCTCGGTGCGGTTGCTGCCGAGCTTGCGAGCTGTTGTTTTTCTCTGTAGTTTATGTGCTTTCCTTTGTATAATTCGTTCACAATGCTATTGTTTTTCTTTTGCAGTTTTGTTGTGGGATCGACTCTGACGACTTTGTATGTGTTCTTGTCGCCTAGTAGTTGGTTCATTTTTTCCATATAGTCTGTCTTGTATAGCGCAACAGTTCTATTTCCTTTATCCGCATCCGTAATAACTATGTTGTCTCTGTGTAAATGTAAAAATGTTCTAGTTTTGTTGTATGTCTCTATGATGGTGAAACGTTGGGCTAAATGGTGGAATAAATAATATTTTATTTGCACTTGACCCTAATAGATCAGTAAAGCTGGAAAACTACATATAAATTAATAAAACTGATCGGAAATTACCATTAAAAAACCTTTATTTTAAACTTTACTTTTTAAAAACACTTTTTTTATTCTCAATATAAATTGGAAGCACGTCCGTTGTATAAAGTTGCCTAAAATATAATATGTCTGTCTATCATTTTCATTTCTCAGACGTGGGCTGCAGTTGCATTTGACATCCGCGTTGCCAACTGCACGCGCCTGTCAAATGCAACTTAAGCCCCACGCACATAGATTGCCTTATTATATTTTTGCCTAATGCTTATTTTTCCTTATAATACAGTTAAATCTATTAAACTGCCTTGATTTTGGCAAGAATGTCCTGATGCTTGGATTTTACTAGTTGAGGGAAAATTTGAAATAAATAACATAAACGATGATAATTTAAAATTGCAAAATACCCTTGTAACATTTCAACGAGATAATATTTCAAAAATTTATGACGTAATTATTCTTCCTCCTCTTTTTAACAAATATGCTACAATTAAAAAGATTTTATGTGAAAGGTTTTCTCTTAGAGAAGAGAAAATATTAGAACAATTATTTTCGAAAACAGCACTTGGCGATCGTTCACCATCCGAATTATATAGATTCATGAAATCTCTTATAGGTTCTGATTCCATTGTTAGTCAAGAGTTCCTCTTTTAACTTTGGATTCGAAAATTACCAATAAAGATGAAATTATTATTTTAGCAGACAAATTATTCGATTTGATTAACAAACCACAATCTTCAAAATCTTCTACAATAGCTAGTAGAGCTTACAATTTCTCGAAGTTCTCGAATCCCGAATTACTGTAAGGCTCGCGAACTTCTCGACATTCAATTTAACCCTTTCAGCCCCGCACCTGAACCGGCTATCAGAAAAATTTTTTTTTCATCATTCCCGTGATTACTAGACCTAAATTAAGGAATTTTGGAAATTTTGGACTTTTGGAAATATCGGATTACTAGATATCGAAAATTGCTTATAAGCATCTTTGGGCCGTTGAAGAAGTATTTCATGCCATTAAAAATGAAAGCGAGGTTTTGAAAACTATCTTTTAATCCTTTATTTTTTAAGAATACTTTTTGGTAGTATAATCACTTAATTATGAAACAATTTTTACTTTATTACAACATAAGTGGATACCACATTTTTCACATTTTGATAAGTGTGTTCCTGTCTTACAAAGACGGCATCAACCTTTGTCTCCCCATACACTCCAATGTTCATTTCCATCATATCTCTTCGATTTCGGTGGATCATATGTAACTTTACGTCCTTTGGAACTAGAACTGGGTGCAAAAGGAGACGGAGGTGATGGTACCGAATCCACTTTCTCTAGTTCCACGTTATTTCCACTGGGCCTTCCATTCCATTTGAAATTTTATAAGTGGCATATGCTTTGCATTAGGCTCTACCATTTTGAGGTGCTTGCGGTACAAAATCCAGGAATTCGTAATTGCCGTTCCCAAACACCAGTAAGAGATTCGCATGTACCATTTAACAGATCGATGATTGACTTTATAAAGTTCCATAAGCATATTAGGGATATAAACTCCACCCATGTTCTTGTTGTATTCTGATACAATAGCTGGTCTTGGGACATCTAAAAATTGCTTGTCTTTTGCGCTCCAACGACGACATGTTCCAATTGGCTTATCTCCAACAAACGTAGATAACAACTGCACAGATTTGTTGTCAAACCAGCGAACTGTAGCAATTTCATGTTTTACTTCGCACTTCATATCGTATGATCCTCTGCCAAGCTTTTTCAAACAAGATTCGGACTTTAATTCGCAATTGCCCATTCGGTTTTTTCTTACAGTGCCAATGCTAAATATTCCCATTTCTTTCAACGACACAAGAAGACTGCCTGAAGTGAACCAATTATCGAAGTACAGCTTGTAGTTTTTCAACTTCGTGACCAAGGATGCCAAATATAAAACGATGTCAGATGATATTCCAAGACCATATAAAGGGCAAGTTCCATCACCAACGTAGAGGGCGAAGCCATATATAATTTCAGATGAACCTGCACGTGTAAACATTTTCATACCCCATTTATGGGGTTTGTCGGGATTATATTGCTTGAATGCTGATGCTCCAAAAAAGTTCCTCATCTTTTTCCAAAATTTCGTTCACATTTTTTTCTAAAATCTCAGCCTCATCAACTTCGCACTCTTCATCAGAAGACTCGTCCCAATCAAACTCAAGAGCTGCTTTTATATCTGCTTCAGAAAGTCCTTTGCGTGGTTTGTTCATATCTTCGATTCTAATATTTTTGCTATCACCGTTGCCCGAAGTTGCTTACAAGCAACTTAAGAAAAGAAAAAATTATAAATTCAAACTATGCAGCTTGTTATACTCAGTTGAGCAGAGCTCACAGAGTATATTAAGTTTGATTGGATAACGGTTGGTTGTACATATATAAAGGAATCGAGATAGATATAGACTTCCATATATCAAAATAATCAGGATCGAAAAAAAATTTGATTGAGCCATGTCCGTCCGTCCGTCCGTCCGTTAACACGATAACTTGAGTAAATTTTGAGGTATCTTCATGAAATTTGGTATGTAGGTTCCTGAGCACTCATCTCAGATCGCTGTTTAAACTGAACGATATCGGACTATAACCACGCCCACATTTTTGATATCGAAAATTTCGAAAAACCGAAAAAGTGCGATAATTCATTTCCAAAGACAGATAAAGCGACGAAACTTGGTAGATGAGTTGAATTTATGACGCAGAATAGAAAATTAGTAAAATTTTGGACAATGGGCATGGCACCGCCCACTTTTAAAAGAAGGTAATTTAAAACTTTTGCAAGCTGTAATTTATCAGTCGTTGAAGATATCATGATGAAATTTGGCAGGGACGTTACTCCTTTTACTATATGTACGCCTAATAAAAATTAGCAAAATCGGAGAAGGACCACGCCCACTTTTAAAAAAAAAAATTTTTTATGTAAAATTTTAAAATATTTAATATCTTTACAGTATATAGGTAAATTATGTCAACATTCAACTCCAGTAATGATATGGTGCAACAAAATACAAAAATAAAAGAAAATTTCAAGATGGGTGTGGCTCCGCCCTTTTTCATTTAATTCGTCTAGAATACTTTTAAGGCCATAAGTCGAACAAAAATTTACCAATCCTTGTGAAATTTGGTAGGTCCGTAGATTCTACGACGATAATTGTTTTCTTTGAAAACGGGCGAAATCGGTTTATGCCACGCCCAGTTTTTATACACAGTCGTTCGTCTGTCCTTCCGTATGGCCGTTAACACGATAACTTGAGCAAAAATCGACATATCTTTAATGAACTTAGTTCACGTACTTACTTGAACTCACTTTATCTTGGTATGAAAAATAAACGAAATCCGACAATGACCACGCCCACTTTTTCGATATCGAAAATTACGAAAAATTAAAAAAATGCCATAATTCTATACCAAATACGAAAAAAGGGATGAAACATGGTGAGGTAATTGGATTGGTTTATTGACGCGAAATATAACTGTAGAAAAAACTTTATAAAATGGTTGTGACACCTACCATATTAATTAGAAGAAAATGAAATAGTTCTGCAGGGCGAAATAAAAAACCCTTAAAATCTCGGCAGGTATTACATATATAAATAAATTAGCGGTATCCAACAGATGATGTTCTGGGTCACCCTGGTCCACATTTTGGTCGATATCTGGAAAACGCCTTCACATATACAACTACGACCACTTCCTTTTAAAACTCTCAGTAATACCTTTAATTTGATACCCATATCGTACAAACACATTCTAGAGTCACCCCTGATCCACCTTTATGGCGATATTTCGAAACGGCGTCCACCTATAGAACTAAGGCCCACTCCCTTTCAAAATACTCTTTAACACCATTCGTTTGATGCCCATATTGTACAAACAAATTCTAGGGTCACCCCTGGTCCACCTTTATGGCGATATCTCGAAACGGCGTCCACCTATGGAACTAAGGATTACTCCCTTTTAAAATACTCATTAACACCTTTCTTTTGATACCCATATTGTACAAACAAATTCTACGGTCACCCCTGGTCCACCTTTATGGCGATATCTCGAAACGGCGTCCACCTATGGAACTAAGGATTACTCGCTTTTAAAATACTCATTAACACGTTTCATTTGATACCCATATCGTACAAACGCATTCTAGAGTCACCCCTGGTCCACCTTTATGGCGATATCTCGAAAAGGCGACCACCTATACAACAACCACCACCCCCTTTTAAAACCCCCATTAATACCTTTAATTTGATACCCATATCGTACAAACACATTCTAGAGTCACCCCTGGTCCACCTTTATGGCGATATTTCGAAACGGCGTCCACCTAAAGAGCTAAGGCCCACTCCCTTTTAAAATACTCATTAACACCTTTCTTTTGATACCCATATCGTACAAACGCATTCTAGAGTTACCCCTGGTCCATCTTTATGGCGATATCTCGAAAAGGCGACCACCTATACAACAACCACCACTCCCTTTTAAACCCCCATTAATACCTTTGATTTGATACCCATATTGTACAAACAAATTCTAGGGTCACCCCTGGTCCACCTTTGTGGTGATATCTCGAAACGGCGTCCACCTATGGAACTAAGGATTACTCCCTTTTAAAATACTCATTAACACCTTTCTTTTGATACCCATATTGTACAAACAAATTCTAAGGTCACCCCTGGTCCACCTTTATGGCGATATCTCGAAACTGCGTCCACCTATGGAACTAAGGATTACTCCCTTTTAAAATACTCAACTTCGCACTCTTCATCAGAAGACTCGTCCCAATCAAACTCCAGAGCTGCTTTTATATCTGCTTCAGAAAGTCCTTTGCGTGGTTTGTTCATATCTTCGATTCTAATATTTTTGCTATCACCGTTGACCGAAATTGCTTACAAGCAACTTAAGAAAAGAAAAAATTATAGATTCAAACTATGCAACTTGTTATACTCAGTTGAGCAGAGCTCACAGAGTATATTAAGTTTGATTGGATAATGGTTGGTTGTACATATATAAAGGAATCGAGATAGATATAGACTTCCATATATCAAAATAATCAGGATCGAAAAAAAAATTGATTGAGCCATGTCCGTCCGTCCGTCCGTCCGTCCGTCCGTTAACACGATAATTTGAGTAAATTTTGAGGTATCTTCATGAAATTTGGTATGTAGGTTCCTGAGCACTCATTTCAGATCGCTGTTTAAACTGAACGATATCGGACTATAACCACGCCAACTTTTTCGATATTGAAAATTTCGAAAAACCGAAAAAGTGCGATAATTCATTTCCAAAGACAGATAAAGCGACGAAACTTGGTAGATGAGTTGAATTTATGACGCAGAATAGAAAATTAGTAAAATTTTGGACAATGGGCATGGCACCGCCCACTTTTAAAAGAAGGTAATTTAAAATTTTGCAAGCTGTAATTTGTCAGTCGTTGAAGATATCATGGTGAAATTTGGCAGGGACGTTACTCCTATTACTGTATGTACGCCTAATAAAAATTAGCAAAATCGGAGAAGGACCACGCCCACTTTTAAAAAAAAATTTTTTTTAAGTAAAATTTTAATAAAAATTTAATATCTTTACAGTATATAGGTAAATTATGTCAACATTCAACTCCAGTAATGATATGGTGCAACAAAATACAAAAATAAAAGAAAATTTCAAAATGGGTGTGGCTCCGCCCTTTTTCATTTAATTCGTCTAGAATACTTTTAAGGCCATAAGTCGAACAAAAATTTACCAATCCTTGTGAAATTTGGTAGGTCCGCAGATTCCACGACGATAACTGTTTTCTGTGAAAACGGGCGAAATCGGTTTATGCCACGCCCATTTTTTATACACAGTCGTTCGTCTGTCCTTCCGTATGGCCGTTAACACGATGACTTGAGCAAAAATCGACATATCTTTAATGAACTTAGTTCACGTACTTACTTGAACTCACTTTATCTTGGTATGAAAAATAAACGAAATCCGAAAATGACCACGCCCACTTTTTCGATATCGAAAATTACGAAAAATTAAAAAAAGCCATAATTCTATACCAAATACGAAAAAAGGGATGAAACATGGTGAGGTAATTGGATTGGTTTATTGACGCGAAATATAACTGTAGAAAAAACTTTATAAAATGGTTGTGACACCTACCATATTAAGTAGAAGAAAATGAAATAGTTCTGCAGGGCGAAATAAAAAACCCTTAAAATCTTGGCAGGTATTACATATATAAATAAATTAGCGGTATCCAACAGATGATGTTCTGGGTCAACCTGGTCCACATTTTGGTCGATATCTGGAAAACGCCTTCACATATACAACTACCACCACTTCCTTTTAAAACTCTCATTAATACCTTTAATGTGATACCCATATCGTACAAACACATTCTAGAGTCACCCCTGATCCACCTTTAAGGCGATATTTCGAAACGGCGCCCACCTATAGAACTAAGGCCCACTCCCTTTCAAAATACTCATTAACACCTTTCGTTTGATGCCCATATTGTACAAACAAATTCTAGGGTCACCCCTGGTCCACCTTTATGGCGATATCTCGAAACGGCGTCCACCTATGGAACTAAGGATTACTCACTTTTAAAATACTCATTAACACGTTTCATTTGATACCCATATCGTACAAACGCATTCTAGAGCCACCCCTGGTCCACCTTTATGGCGATATCTCGAAAAGGCGACCACCTATACAACAACAACCACTCCCTTTTAAAACCCCCATTAATACCTTTAATTTGATACCCATATCGTACAAACACATTCTAGAGTCACCCCTGGTCCACCTTTATGGCGATATTTCGAAACGGCGTCCACCTATAGAACTAAGGCCCACTCCCTTTTAAAATACTCATTAACACCTTTCTTTTGATACCCATATCGTACAAACGCATTCTAGAGTTACCCCTGGTCCACCTTTATGGCGATATCTCGAAAAGGCGACCACCTATACAACAACCACCACTCCCTTTTAAACCCCCATTAATACCTTTGATTTGATACCCATATTGTACAAACAAATTCTAGGGTTACCCCTGGTCCACCTTTGTGGCGATATCTCGAAACGGCGTCCACCTATGGAACTAAGGATTACTCCCTTTTAAAATACTCATTAATACCTTTCTTTTGATACCCATATTGTACAAACAAATTCTAGGGTTACCCCTGGTCCACCTTTGTGGCGATATCTCGAAACGGCGTCCACCTATGGAACTAAGGATTACTCCCTTTTAAAATACTCATTAATACCTTTCTTTTGATACCCATATTGTACAAACAAATTCTAGGGTCACCCCTGGTCCACCTTTATGGCGATATCTCGAAACGGCGTCCACCTGTGGAACTAAGCATCACTCCCTTTTAAAATACTCATTAACACCTTTCTTTTGATGCCCATATTGTACAAACAAATTCTAGGGTCACCCCTGGTCCACCTTTATGGCGATATCTCGAAACGGCGTCCACCTATGGAACTAAGGATGACTCCCTTTTAAGATACTCATTAACACCTTTCATTTGATACCCATATCGTACAAAGGCATTCTAGAGTCACCCCTGGTCCACCTTTATGGCGATATCTCGAAAAGGCGACCACCTATACAACTACCACCACTCCCTTTTAAAACCCTCATTAATACCTTTAATTTGATACCCATATCCTACAAACAAATTCTAGGGTCACACCTGGTCCACCTTTATGGCGATATCTCGAAACTGCGTCAACCTGTGGAACTAAGCATCACTCCCTTTTAAAATACTCATTAACACCTTTCTTTTGATACCCATATTGTACAAACAAATTTTAGGGTCACCCGTGGTCCACCTTTATGGCGATATCTCGAAACGGCGTCCACCAATGGAACTAAGGATTACTCCCTTTTAAAATACTCATTAACACCTTTCATTTGATACCCATATCGTACAAACGCATTCTAGAGTCACCCCTGGTCCACCTTTAAGGCGAAATCTCGAAAAGGCGACCACCTATACAGCTACCACCACTCCCTTTTAAACCCATCCTTAATACTTTTAATTTGATACCCATATCGTACAAACAAATTCTAGGGTCACACCTGGTCCACCTTTATGGCGATATCTCGAAACGGCGTCTACCTGTGGAACTAAGCATCACTCCCTTTTATAATACTCATTAACACCTTTCTTTTGATACCCATATTGTACAAACAAATTCTAGGGTCACCCCTGGTCCACCTTTATGGCGATATCTCGAAACGGCGTCCACCTATGGAACTAAGGATTACTCCCTTTTAAAATACTCATTAATACCTTTCTTTTGATACCCATATTATACAAACAAATTCTAGGGTCACCCCTGGTAGAGATATACGCCGCCGATAAACGCCGCCGCCGCCGATTTTGGTCGCTTTTCGCACGCCGCCGCCGAATATCAAAAATATCGGCGCGTCGGCACGGCGTTCGGCGCGGGACTATATTTTGTACTTATTTTAGGCTATATAATGCTGATTATCTACATCGAAAATGGGTTCGATGTTATAAAAATGGGTATCAAATGACTCGTGTTGCTATAGCATTAAGAACACTAATACCAAAATAAATTTTTTTAGATCGGCTTAAAGTTATTTTCTAAAAACAACATATATTAGGTATGCATTTCAAACCCCAGAGGTTTGAATAAAAATTTAAAATATAAGATCTCTTTTAAGTGGAATTTAGTGGAAAAATAAGTGGACAATTTCTTGTCACTTTCTTACATTTTTTATTATAGTACTTAAGTAAATTGTTAAAGGTAAGGTAAAAGTATACAACAGCGGTCGACTGCAAAATCGCGTCCGAAAATATCGGGAGGGGTGTCAAACTGCGCGTCTTGGACTCGTCAACAACAATCCGAAGGTGGAAAAGAAAAACTACAACTCTGTCAAGAGATAGGAGTAAACCGCTGTTCTAGACATTACCAAATAAATAAAATTTCATTTTACAAGAACTAGAAGCATCCGGAAGGTGAAGCATTTGATTTTGTCATCTGGGAGGGTTTCTCTACCAAATATTGGTAATTTTTTACGACAGCATGACACTGCTAATACGCGTCCAAAAATATCGAGAGAGGTATCAAACGGCGCGTCTTGACATCGGTATTAATAATACGAAGGCGGAGAATAAAAATTTTAACCCGTTCAAAAGATATTAACGAAAAACCGAAAAACGACCCACGGGTCGCTCCGAAACCGGGGGTGAAATCCATAGTATTTTTGCGCAGAACATCTTTTTGCGTTGGCGGCCTTCGGCCACGGTGATGCACAATTTTTTTTGTGGGTACAATCACAACAACAACCACATGAAATTCGCCAACTTCAACTGCAAATATCTCCGAACACCTCTTTCGATATTTTTGGACGCGTATTAGCAGTGTCATGCTGTCGTATAGAATTACCCATTTTATTATTAGTAGATAGTGCAAGTAGCTTTTGTTTGATGTACCAACATCTTTAATTAATGAAGACTTATAATAAAAATATGTTATGTAGGACAGCGTTTATTATGTGAAAATGCATAAAAGCTAACTAATTTGTTGTTAAATTTTATGCATTTTCGTTCTGCTTTATCGGCCTGTAACTTACAGATGGAAAAGGCAGTGAAGGATTACATAATCAAACTACAAATTGCAAGTAGCCGACGTAAAAGCAGTGTTTGGCAATTTTTCGGAACGTTAGAAGAGGCTCAAGTTGGAAAAACTATTGAAAAAGAAAAAGTTTTTTGCAACCTTTGTCTAACAAAACGGAAAAATGAGGATTCATCCATAATTTTTTCATGGTAAGTTTTGAGCCTAGTACTTTTTCTATTTCACAAGTAAAAATATTTTAGTTCCAAGATCCAGTCTATAGCAAAAACGTTTCTACAGGGAATCTAACGAGGCACTTAAAAAATGAACACAATATTCGTGATTTCGATGCTGAATGTAGTTCTAACATATCAATCTTTTTTAAAAAATGTCCTAAAAAATCTTCAACGGATTGCAAATGGCTATTGGGAAGAGACTTGGCATTGTGGATGGCACGACATTTAGTACCGTTCCATACAATTTCCAATAATGGAATAAAAGACTTCCTAAAAAAATAAAAAAATGTATTAGCTGATGGTGATATACCAACCACATTTCAAAAACATTTCAACAACAGCGTTAGATGATGTTTATGACAAAAAATCTCTGGGCAGAAACATTTTGCACTAACATTTGATTTGTGGACTGATAATTTTCGAAGAAGAAATTATATTACATTTACTTTTCATTATCTCGACAAAAATTTCCTGTTGGAAAATCTCACCTTGGAAACAAAATAAATTTCAAAGTCTCACACTGGTAATAACATTTGAACAGAACTTGAACAAGTAACAGAGTTTTTCAAATTAAAACTGGGAACCAATTTTGTTGTCACTGATCAAAGTAGTAACATTAAAAAAGCCATTGATTTAGGGTGCATCAACAACCATTTCTGCCTTGGGCATGGGCTACATAATTTGCTTACTATAGATGGCTATAATTCCGTCCCTGAAGTAAGCAACTTAATTGCGAAGTGCAAAAGTATTGCAAGGGCCCTCGTTTTAAAACAGATATTTTAAGAAGCCAAGCTGATACAATACAAAACGAAATTTTAGCAAATATTGACAACTTGGAGGAACTCCTTGCTTCCGAAGCCTCGTGTTGGGTCGACTACGATGACGGATTTGGTCCACTAGACGATGTTCCGTTAGAAACGTATAAGCACATCAACAATCCTAAATGGTAGTTTGATGGACAAAAGAAATGTCACTCTAAAAAACGCGGTCGCAACAAGATGGCACAGCGTTCTGTCAATGCTTGATAGTCTTGGGTCTCAAAGAGCCGCAATAAATAAATTGCTGAAAAACTGTAATAAAACTGACTTGGTTTTACTAGAAGCTGAAGCACAGCTTATGTACAAGTTGAAGGACTTTTTACAAAAATTCAAAGATGCTGTAAACATTTTGTCTGGCGATTCATATCCATCTATTTCTCTTGCATTAATTATTCGAACGGAGATAGTGAAAATATTATCTGAGAACGTCGACATTGATTTGGATGAGAATAATGCAAACTTTTCACAGTTGCATTTAATTCAAAAAATTAAAAATAATATAATAAGCAAACTAGACTATAGATTTCCAATAAATGATATATTAGTGTGCGCAGCGCTGCTGGATCCGCGATTCAGCACACTGGATTGTGTCACGGACTACTGCAACGACAGAAATATTACAAAAGTAAATTTTTTAATTAAAATGTATAAATCCCTTATTAGTGAAAAAATACAGAAGGTAATAATGATAAAGATATTTCTTAAGTAAATTGTTACTTAAGTAAATTGTTAAAGGTAAGGTAAAAGTATACCACAGCGGTCGACTGCAAATCGCGTCCGAAAATATCAGGAGGGGTGTCAAACTGCGCGTCTTGGACACGTCAACAACAATACGAAGGTGGAAAAGAAAAACTTCAACTCTGTCAAGAGATAGGAGTAAACCGCTGTTCTAGACATTACCAAATAAATTAAATTTCATTTTACAAGAACTGGAAGCATCCGGAAGGTGAAGCATTTGATTTTGTCATCTGGGAGGGTTTCTCTACCAAATATTGGTAATTTTTTACGACAGCATGACACTGCTAATACGCGTCCAAAAATATCGGAGAGGTATCAAACGGCGCGTCTTGACATCGGTATTAATAATACAAAGGCGGAAAATAAAAATTTTAACCCGTTCAAAAGATATTAACGAAAAACCGAAAAAAGACCCACGGGTCGCTCCGAAACCGGGGGTGAAATCCATAGTATTTTTGCGCAGAACATCTTTTTGCGTTGGCGGCCTTCGGCCACGGTGATGCACAATTTTTTTTGTGGGTACAATCACAACAACAACCACATGAAATTCGCCAACTTCAACTGCAAATATCTCCGAACACCTCTTTCGATATTTTTGGACGCGTATTAGCAGTGTCATGCTGTCGTATAGAATTACCCATTTTATTATTAGTAGATAGTGCAAGTAGCTTTTGTTTGATGTACCAACATCTTTAATTAATGAAGACTTATAATAAAAATATGTTATGTAGGAAAGCGTTTATTATGTGAAAATGCATAAAAGCTAACTAATTTGTTCTTAAATTTTATGCATTTTCGTTCTGCTTTATCGGCCTGTAACTTACAGATGGAAAAGGCAGTGAAGGATTACATAATCAAACTACAAATTGCAAGTAGCCGACGTAAAAGCAGTGTTTGGCAATTTTTCGGAACGTTAGAATAGGCTCAAGTTGGAAAAACTATTGAAAAAGAAAAAGTTTTTTGCAACCTTTGTCTAACAAAACGGAAAAATGAGGATTCATCCATAATTTTTTCATGGTAAGTTTTGAGCCTAGTACTTTTTCTATTTCACAAGTAAAAATATTTTAGTTCCAAGATCCAGTCTATAGCAAAAACGTTTCTACAGGGAATCTAACGAGGCACTTAAAAAATGAACACAATATTCGTGATTTCGAGGCTGAATGTAGTTCTAACATATCATATTTTTTAAAAAATGTCCTAAAAAATCTTCAACGGATTGCAAATGGCTATTGGGAAGAGACTTGGCATTGTGGATGGCACGAGATTTAGTACCGTTCCATACAATTTCCAATAATGGAAAAAAAATACAAAGTTGTATTAGCTGATGGTGATATACCACATTTCAAAACCATTTCAACAACAGCGTTAGATGATGTTTATGACAAAAAATCTCTGGCCAGAAACATTTTGCACTAACATTTGATTTGTGGACTGATAATTTTCGAAGAAGAAATTATATTACATTTACTTTTCAATATCTCGACAAACATTTCCTGTTGGAAAATCTCACCTTGGAAACAAAATAAATTTCAAAGTCTCACACTGGTAATAACATTTGAACAGAACTTGAACAAGTAACAGATTTTTTCAAATTAAAACTGGGAACCAATGATATACCACATTTCAAAACCATTTCAACAACAGCGTTAGATGATGTTTATGACAAAAAATCTCTGGCCAGAAACATTTTGCACTAACATTTGATTTGTGGACTGATAATTTTCGAAGAAGAAATTATATTACATTTACTTTTCAATATCTCGACAAAAATTTCCTGTTGGAAAATCTCACCTTGGAAACAAAATAAATTTCAAAGTCTCACACTGGTAATAACATTTGAACAGAACTTGAACAAGTAACAGATTTTTTCAAATTAAAACTGGGAACCAATTTTGTTGTCACTGATCAAAGTAGTAACATTAAAAAAGCCATTGATTTGGGGTGCATCAACAACCATTTCTGCCTTGGGCATGGGCTACATAATTTGCTTACTATAGATGGCTATAATTCCGTCCCTGAAGTAAGCAACTTAATTGCGAAGTGCAAAAGTATTGCAAGGGCCCTTCGTTTTAAAACAGATGTTTAAGATGCCAAGCTGATACAATACAAAACGAAATTTTAGCAATTATTGACAACTTGGAGGAACTCCTTGCTTCCGAAGACTCGTGTTGGGTCGACTAAGATGACGGATTTGGTCCACTAGACGATGTTCCGTTAGAAACGTATAAGCACATCAACAATCCTAAATAGTAGTTTGATGGACAAAAGAAATGTCACTCTAAAAAACGCGGTCGCAACAAGATGGCACAGCGTTCTGTCAATGCTTGTTAGTGAGGGGGTTGCCCATGGGCATTCCAAACATTTGGGTATATATTTTGTTGTAACACATGAAATAGTTGTTGTCCATGAGACAAAAGTTTAGTATGTCGCGGAATTCGTTTTTGGGTATTTTCGTTGTATTTTGTATTTGCTCCCCTTTTTTCATAATAATGTTGATAGCAAGATAAGTTGGAATGTTAGTAAAAATGGATGTGACATCAAAGGACACTAACACTTCGTCTTCGGCGACACTAATGCCATGAAGCCTCTCTTTTAAGTTAAACGCATTCTTTATATTGTATTTTTCACATATTATAAAATAAACAAATGTAAGGCGCCATAACCTCCGCAGAGATCTAAGGCCGAGCTTCTCTTCCAATTTGCGTCGTGCTCCTCTTGATTTTCCCTACAAATTAGCCGGATGGGACCTACATGTTTTATGCTGACTCCGAACGGCATCTGCAAGGCAGATGAGTTTTAAATGAGAGCTTTTCCTGGCAGAAATACACCCGGAGCGCTTGCCAAACACTGCCGAGGTTATTTCTAAAATTTTGATGTTGCTTCACATATTATATTCTTTATTATGTTGCCTACATACCTGGATAGCTGATAGCATGGAACGTTCATAGAGGATGCGATTGGACGGAGGGGGAAGTTAGGCTTATGGATTTTTGGTAAACCATAGAGTCTCGGCGCATTGGCTGCTGAGCATGAAAGTTGCTGTTTTTCTTTCGTAGTGATGTATTTGTTTTTGTATAAATCGTTGACGATGTTATTGTTTTTCTTTTGTAGTGCGTGTGTTGGATCGGTTCTGGTTGCTCTGTATGTGTTTTTGTCTTGAAGTAAGTCGTTCATTTTCGCGTTGTAGTCTTTTTTGTAAAGTACGACTGTTTTTTTCCCCTTTCTCCGCTTCTGTTATCACTATTTCGTTTTTGTATTGCTTTAGGAAAGTTTTGGTTTTGTTATACACCTCTGTTGTGAACTTTTCTGCTGAGTTGTGTTTGATGTTCCTTTTGAATTTGAGTATTTGATTACTTAGTCTGATGGCGTGGTCTCTAATCGATCTCGTCCATTTTTTCTAGAAATATTTCCTGCTATAGGGAAAATCCGTGTACCCAAGTTTATTCTTCGAGTTATGGCTCCCGAACATAGAAAATTGCTTAGTCATAAAAGGGGCGGTGCCACGCCCATTTTTGTAAATTTGTAGTTTTTCCTATTTATTGTTATACATCCACTTGGGAAATGAAAACCACAGATATAAAACTCTTGTTTGTAAAGATATAGCTTATTTTATTCGTCCACGACCACTTTAAAAAACTTTTATATAAAAGTGGGCGTGGTCCTTAACCGATTTCGCTAATTTTTATTCAAAGCATTCCATATAGTAAAGGCAACCTCTCTGCCGAATTTTGTTGGGACAGGTTTAACGATTTTTGAATTATGATCAATAATATTTGTAAAATTGATTTTATCACAAGTGAGCGGTGCCACGCCCATTTTAAAATTTTTTTTCAAATTTTTATTAAGAGTCTCAATATCAGTGCACACGTCAAGTTTCAATATTATAGGTGTATTATTTACTAAATAATCAGGGTTTTTGTGTTTTCCAAGTAAGTTAAAGGACTATAGTCCTTGGTTATAAAAAAAATTTATTTGTTGGGCCAAGTCGCCCAACCAACAACACTAAACAACACAAGTTCAATTAATAATCTTCATGTTTATTTTAATGTACTTTCATTTACAACTATAACTAAAGCTAATTTATAATTTATTCTTAACGCTAATCCGTTTCGAACTCGACTCCCGGGTCTGCCGCAACTGCTCCCTTATATAGCCAAACAACAAGCCGCGACGCGCCTCTTGCGTAACTTGTTGACAACATGCTGTGTGAGAATATTGAAGTCGGTTTCTTCCCACAGGTGCCGTATGTGTGTATTTCACAATCATGTGTAATAGAATTTTTATGACTGTGCGTCTGGAGTAATTCCGTAGCATAAGTGTTAGTTGCCGTCACTAACCATCGCCTTGAATTAAGGTGTTAGGTTGCCATGCGCGGCCGTATGTTGTGAGAAATATAATTTGCTGACTCAGCGCACGTGTACTGGCCATACGTGTGAATGTTGCAGTAAGGGCAACTGGCGCGTGTTAACTCTTCCCGTTTAAAGATCTGCGTCCCGCAGATTAGGATTTGGACAAGTGTCCTCTTTATGTTGTCTTCTAATGGACAGTCGCAATTCCGGGAATTTTGGTCCCGTTGTTAATTTCCTCCAAATTATCCAAATCATGAGTAGGATCACAAGTAGCCCCAAAGTTTCCGACGCCGTGAACCAATTTGTTTTGTCCCTCAGGTACCTCAAGAGCTTAACATTGCCGACTGTCATCTCGTGTACAAGACTAAGGTTAACTGCAAGGCTTTTATTCGCTATAGTAGATAGCACAGGGGGGAGTATTTGAACTCCTGAACTACTCATACTCCAGTAGGTTCTGTCACCAATGCGAATCGTTTCATTGTCCAGTTTAAGGATGTAAGAGCCGCTCAAGTGATTGGGAGCATTACCTGACCACACGGTGTTATTGAAATCGTCTAAGAGAATCGTGTCTTCCTTGATCACCTCGATCGTTGAGTCATTGCAATTGATGTACCGACAACTAGTTTTACCACCTTTGAGCAGACGTGGCAAACAGTCGTCCTCTCGAAGTAGGTCTAGCGCTTTTGTTTGCATACCATTTCGCTTGTAAGGTGGGTGCAGCTATCTTTGATATCATACGTTTGCTCTTTGTTGATTAAGACTGTGCTGTAATTCAGGTCTATGCGATGTCCGACCTCTACAATTGCTCTGGTGATCAGATGGTTAAATCTCGTATGGGCCACCTTTGGCATGAACACAACGTAGAGTAGCATCGTGCCGCTGGTGTAGATTGAAGGTGCGCTGAATCCTATTGCTTCGATCACATTGCTGTAGGGAAGGACATACTTCGCTTATAAGTCCCTTGATCTCTTCTTTGTCTAGTAGGTTGCTGTTGACAATACCTGCCTTAGCCATCTGACAGGCCTGCACCAGTTCGTTCATATCGTCCTTCAGGATCATGACTTTCTGAAGGATTTCTTGTGAAAGCTTTATTAGATGATTCTGGCCAATGATGTCATTTGTGTTGGTTACGATGCCATTGACAACCAGCAATAACTCATGAGATTTTTTTAAATATTTCAGTGTTTACCTTGTATTGTTGGTTACTGTTAGAGTCTTGGACTCGTAGGAGCTCATCCCAGTCGAAAGCGTCGGGGGAACCGGTTATCCATTTCCAAGCCGATCCTATCCAGTTGATTGATCGCTTGACTCTCTTGTTCTTTGGGCCTTTTAACTCCACGAGCTGCGTTTGGATTTAACTGAAGTGGAAAAAAATTACGTTTATGAGGTCATTCGTTCATCCAGTTTCTTGACTTCAATTTCCAGGCAGTTTGCTATTCCAGGCGGGTTGTATTTTTCGAGGAATATTTCCCCTTTTTTCTTTGTTTTCTTTTCTTTTTCCTTTTGTGCCTTTTAGCCCTTTGTGAGATCATGTTTCTCTCTCAAATAATTCTTTAACTCTTGTTCTTTTACTTTCAAAAACCTCGAGGGCTTATACTTTGGTGAGAATTGACTTTTCTCTCGTTTTCTGTTGCAGCTTTTTTACCTTTATTCTTTGTTTTTCTTTTTTTTTCTCTTGAAATGCAGGCATAAACTCAAATGACATGACGAAGGCTCGTGAGTATCCCCTTTGAAAGTGAACAAAATAGGTTTTCGTAAGTGAAAATTTGCCCGCCCATCGAACGAGTGACTTTTCATGTCATTTAAAGCCAATAGTCCCATGGAGGAATTGAACAACTTCGATCGATATCGCTCCGACCACCCAGTGAACTGGAACTGAACCAATACGACAGATCGAATACAAAAGTGAATTTGTACCCGGACCACCGGGGCTTAGATATTTATGCATGACTTTGCTACCTTTTGACCAATGTTCTTTTATATCATTATTAATTTTTCGGTTTTGCCGGGCTTTTGAGTGCTTGAATTTCGACCAGAGGAGTCAACATTTCTCGAACCAGCTATGGGGAATCGTGTGTCTCCGTTTTGGAGGTCGCATTGCCATTTGTCATGTTCGATGGTGCCACCACCTACTAAGGCACGATATGTCCTACTTAAAAGCCCGCGAACGAGTCTTATTATTTCTTAAGTTTCTACTTTCCTGTTCGTGTAGAAAAAGAGCCTTTATGTCCTCGTTAGTGCGCTCCCTGAAGTTTGCTAAATCCTGGTAATTTATCCTAGCTGTCCTATTCAGAAAAACATCAGCTGGCTTGCGCTTTATAACGGAATGTATCGTGTTAATATACCTATCCACAGTTATTGCGACGCACTCTTCAGGTATCTAACGGAAAGGCAGCGGTATATTTCGATCAAGGTAGAGTGTAGCCTCTCTACCTGACCATTGGCCTCACTTCGCCGCGTTGGCGTTTGGTATGTTTCTATCCCTAAGGACCTGATATAATTTAATACAAGTGGTGACAAAAATCCTCGTTCGTTGTCTATGACCAAGGCTCGTGGCACTGTGAAATAATGCAGCGCGATCTTTAGGTTCATTCGCAAATGAGGAGATGACTTATTTTTGATTGGGAAGAGCTTAACAAATTTGGTAAATATGTCGATACAACTCCAATATTTTTGTCGTTAAATCTCGAAAATATCGATGTGAAAGATTTCGCACGGATAACTAGAAACGGGAGTTGGTTGCTCATATGGTTAGAAGGGTGCCTATTGTATTTGTTCAATTTACATGTTTCGCATTGGCTAATGTATTCCCTAATTTGCTTGAACATTGCGGGAAAATAAAATTTGTCCAGTACCTGTTCCCTATTCTCACAAGCATTTCGATGCGCGCGCTTGTGCTCCTTCTCGATAATGTCGAATACCCTATCAGCTATTTTCACATCTTCTACCACGTGCTGCGTGATCCTAATTTTATATCTGCTGAAATTGTTAACGTATACATCCTGCAAACTGTGGAGGTCATTTTCCGGAATTTTAGTGCCATTTATAACATTTAGGTTGAGGTAATTTTTGAGGACTGGTGACAAATCTTCGACGCTTAATATAGGCATTGTGATAAAGTACCTCTTGTACCCCCTATGAGGCTCTTCTGTACACTCGCAACTCGCCCCCGCCTTAAAATTATTTGATTTCTAAACACATTTATGGGTGCCTCTACGTGAGGTATGAGGTTGGAGCTATCCTGCTCTGCGTAGTGCATGGTACCGTCTGAAGCAGTGTCAGTTTCAGACACAGCGTCAACTATAGTAATCGATGGTTGTACAGCTATGGAGTCAGTGAGTGCGTTCACTTCCGTCTTGAGACGGGAGAGTGCATCAGCGAGTACATTTGTCTTACCTGGGTTGTAGATTAACTCGCAGTTATATACCTCTATACGAGCTTTCAAGGAGAATGTCAGAGGTTGGTGATCAGTGTAAACCCTAATTTTCTTTGCGCCGTAAAGGTAGGAGCGCAAATTATCTAGTGACCAAACAATAGCTAGAAGTTCTTTTTTCATTCGTAGCGTAGTTTTCTTCGGCTTTGTTTAGAACCGCGATATGTAAGCTATCGGTTTATCGTCGCCTATTGAGCCTTGTGATAGTACCGCGCCAATGGCGTAGTTCGATGCGTCCGTTGTCAAATTAAATGGTTTGGAAAAATCTGGAAATGCTAATATGTCCGCTGACATCAATAGTTGTTTCAGCTCGCAGAAGGCTTCTAAGGCATCCTTGTTAAGCATAATCGCTACGCTTTTGGACTCGTTTGCTTTTACCTGTGCATTTTCCCCCCGAGTGGGGTTGGTGAGAGGCTTTGGCGAACTTGGCGTAATCCTTAATGAATTGCCTATAGTATGAGGTCATACCAAGGAAATTTTTTACATCCTTCAAATTTTCCGAGGGTGAAATCCTTTTAAAAGTTTCTATCTTTTTTGGGTCAGCGCGTACTCCATCGGCAGTAATAACATAGCCTAGAAATTGGACTTCTTTTTCCAAGAAGCATGTCTTTTCCAAATTAACCTTAAGATTCGCCTCCCAAAGCGTTGCAAGAACCTTCTCAACATTAACAAGGTGTTCCTTTGCATCCTTGCCAAATACAATAATATTTTCGATATAGACGTAACAAATTTTTCCGATGTACTTCTTGAGGACATCGTCTATCATCCTTTCGAAAATGGCAGGCGCATTTTTCAACCCGAATGGCAACAGAAGAATTTCGTATTTGCCATTCATTGTGGAGGAGGCAGTCTTTGGGATGTCCGAATCCTTCATAGGAATTTGGTGAAATCCGGAAGTCAAATCAATTGTCGGATAGAAGTTGGCTTGGCCAAGGCTACAAATAGTCGCGTTTATATCGGGAATTGGGTAAGTATCGGCGATAGTTACAGCGTTCAACCGTTTATAGTCTATAACCATACGATACTGTTTGTCTCCATTCGCCTTAGGCTTTTTAGGGACTACCCAAATTGGAGAATTGTATGAGCGTTTTGACGGCCGGATAACACCTTCGTCTAGGAGCCCATTTATTTGTTTTTCGACTTCATCTCTCATACATGCTGGGTTTGGGTAGGATTTACTATACACCGGTTCGTCAGTTGATGTTTTTACTTCTGCACGGACATTCGTGTTTGCAAGCTCATAACCGTAAAGTGGTTCGAAAAGACCAGAGTAGAGTTTATATCGAGAGAACTTCTGCTTTCAAGGGGATTTTTAATTGTCTATACTAAGGAAGTTATTCTTCCTATCTATTATCGCGCCTAATTTCCTCAGGGTATCGGCCCCAATGATCCCGCAGAATTCACTAAAAGTCGGTAAAACGAAGAAATCAAATTCGGTGCAGTTACCCACTCTTTCAAATAATTTTTGTTTTACCTTATCATTTATTGGAACGCTACCCCCCACCGACGCTACATTGAATAATTTTTTTACAGGAGTTGTTTTCGTTGCGGTAGCATTTTTTATGAAATTCTTATTTGCGCCGGTATCCACAAGGAAATCTAGCACACGACCATTAGGCAGGGTATATCCTAGGTATGGTACCCTAGATGACCGGAAGACAGAAAATCCTCCGAGTTGTCTTCACTTGACCATTCCTTCAGGTCCACATCTCCCTCCTCGCTCTCCTCGGGTGTAGTATGCAACACCCTTTGTTGCTTCCGTGGTAGATTTTCTGAACTTGCGCTTCTTTTAAACGGATTTGGGCGATTCATGTAATTAACGTTGCGTGTCTGCACCGAGGGGTCTACGTCCATTTTCTCTACAGGCGAATGTAGTGGGGTGCTGGAATTTCCAAATTGACCTGAGGTGCGATCACTCCTTACACATGGGTGCTTTTCCTCGTTGCACCAAGTAGGTTTAGGGGGTAACTGGGGAGGCTTGCTCCTATTCCTAAATGAGGAGGTACCTGGCAAAATGTTAACAGGGACAGCCACACGGTTATTGGAATTGTACGTATGAACGGAAAAATTGCAGAAATCCACATTTTGGATTTCCAAACAGGCTGAATATGCCTCTGGCAACGTTTTAGAAAGTCGTGTAAGGAGCATTCGCGACATTTCGCCGTTAAGCCCACGTATAAAAACGTCCAGGGTACGATTTCGGTAGGTTTCTACCAGAACTTTAACGGGGTCTTCCGTGTCGGATTCGGCTTTTATTTTATTTATAATAAGAGAGAATTGATGATTCACCCTGGCGTAGAATTCATCAATTCTCATTCCCATTTTCTGTACCTGGTGCAGTTGGTGTTCGAGTGTACCAGCATCCCTTTTATCTGCGTAGTGCAGCGAAAGGCATTCCTTAATTTTTCCCCAATCGCTATCGAATATATTGTAGGAAATAAGTGCAGAATCAGCTGCACCCTGTACCTTCTGCCTAATATGTTGGAGAATCGCTCGGTAAAGGGGCTTTCCGTTCATTACCGCAAAGTCTGAAAGGATCACTTCCACAGAGTGAATCCATGAAATGTACTGCACTGGGTTACCGTCAAACATTTGTAGGTCGTTAACACAATCAAGGAGCCTACAGATAAATTTGATCTCAGCCTCAGAGGTGGGTGGCCGAGCCACCACTTCTTCAACAATTGGAGTAGTGGCCGCTGTAGATGAAGAGCTAGCTGAATCGACGCGAGCCACCCGCCTTTCTAGCAAATTTATTTTTTCAAAAAGGGCGTTGACGGCCCCAGTCAAATTTATCACTGTGGCTCTTATATCTTCCATTTTTTGTTTGAATATTATTATTTTACTTCACCTTCGTGTTTTTTATACTCACGTGATGATATAAATCATCCGTATTATATCAGAATTACACTGCAGTGCGTCAAGGCGCTCTCAGGAATTTTCAATAGTAACCACGATTACGTTGCAGTGCGTCCAGGCACTTTAGGAGCTTCCACTAGTAGGTAATGCCGGCAGTAGGTAATACTGATGATCTTGCGAGAAATTTTCTTTCAGTTTTTTCCACGGTTTTCTTCTTTCAAACAAATTCTTTAGACAGTTCTTTCTTTTTGCAAAGTTCCTTTTTTATTTCAGACAGACAGTTTTTTCTTTTTAAAACTTTTTTCACAGTTTCCTTTTTTTCAAGCAAATTCTTTTTTGAATTTTATATGCACAGTTCTTTCACTTTCCGGGTCCCTGCTCTGGCGCCAGTTAAAGGACTATAGTCCTTGGTTATAAAAATATTAACAGCAATGCCAATTGCACTCAGCAGGGCCAATTGCATTCAGCGATGTAAAATGATGGCCGCTGAGCGTTGGTGAAAAACCAACCCGAGTAAATTCGCTTTTGGACATTGGCAGTGACCGGTCGTGACTAAACCCAAAGTAAAGTTGAAACCAAAAGAAAGGTTAAAACCAAAAGTGTATTTATGATATGTTTAAATGAAATTGAAAGACAAGTTGGGAACATAAAGAATAAAAGTCTAAGAACAGCAAAAGAATAAATTTAATTAGGGTTTAGCATAAGTAGACCTGAAAGTGTAAAAATTTCAATAATCAGAAAAGAGAAATTAGTTAAATAGACTGTGAACAAAAACTAAACCAAGTCTAAAAAGTCTAAAAGGTTTGTGTGTGCAGGTGGGAGTTAGGGCTGCACACCCACTAGCGTAAATATCCAATACCCAATGTTTAAGGGGGTGTGGATAATGCACAATTTACCTGCTTTTTCTGCAGTGGGATGTAGCTGATGGATATGGCTGCGGCGGTGCTGTCGTGATATTATGATGGTTGTGCTAGTGGCGGAGCTTTGTTCATGGTAGCGAATGGATGGAAATCTAACGCTCCGTGGATTCGGCTTTCTACGACCTCGATGATAGCAGAGTGCGTTCCTAAATTTTAGGATAGGTACTTGCGGCACACACAAAAACAACGGAGAATATTTCTCGAACCGAAAAGGAAAAACACTTTATAACTTTATAAAGCAAACTAGGGGTTTAAACTTTAGCGAAAATTACTATTTCATTTAATATATTATATCTTTTAAAGAGACTTTACAAATTTTGTGTCACACACGGGATGAAAAATTTCGAATAATTAAAAATAAAAAGAAATGTCAAAACAATAATATAAATGTATGTATGTACGTACATAGTCACATCTGTCAACCCATTGTTGGGGTTGCCAGAGAGGTGAAATACGCTCGCGTGTTAGCGTAAAATACAAACATTTCAAATTCTTAAATTTAATAAATATGTACGTAATATATGATATTACGTATTTGTACGTGCAAATAATTCAGAATGCGTACTTATACGTAAAAGGTACATATGTAAAAAACTTCAATATAAAATTCAGCTAAATTCATTTAAATTCATGTTTAGGTTTTCTTAAGCCTAAGTTCTATTAAATAGAAGGGTTGGCTGTTGGCGACTACGATAGTCGCTCAAACATCGTCCCCGCCCTAGGCGCGTTCAGCGGCTAGAGCCTCTTGCAGCTCTTGAAGAGTCCGTAGCGCATCTCCTACGAGGAGGTCAGACACCTTTCCCCTGAAAGTGGCAGTTTGCAGCCCTTGAGCGGTGCACCGAACGGTGCGTCGAGCGGCAGTAGATGCTGGCGGTTGTGCTTCGGTAGCTGGACGAGACCGAGAGATAGCTGGGCGAGAACGGGGTCGCACGGTGGGGGCCGAGGGTACCTGAGGTGGTACTACTTGGCGACCAGGCCGGGGTGCCTGGGTATGACGTGGGATGCTCGGGGTTGCATCCCGTCGATGTAGCAGAGAGTGATGTCGTAAGCCGCAAGTTCGGCAGCGATCATGTGAGCTGCATTCATCTGTGGCGTGCGATAGCGCTAAGCAATTTAGGCAAAATTTATGCGCCCTCGCGAGAATCCATCGTTGTGGCGGCTTCAGTTGCTTGAAGACTCTGCAATTGCGAAGAGCGTGGGTTTGCATACATACGCGGCATCGTCGGTAGTCGATTTGCAGCGGCGGGCTGCGCGCGACCACTGCTGACCGCAAGGAGTTTCGGGGTGCCCGTTGCTGCTCGCGATTCATGACAATCTGAAAGTATAGTTGTAAATGCCTTTTAGGTGAGAGAAATGTTAAGGCAGGGAGTTTCAGTTGGCATTATGTTGCGAAATACGACTATTAGTGACGGCGATGTGGTAAGAGTGGACAGAGGTGGTTTGAGAGTAGCTACGAATTCTCCGGGGTTGCCCGAGAGGGTGGGCTTCCAATCTGAGGGAGGAAACAGAGCTTGACAAGTGGTCGTGTGAGGGTGCCGGTTTGAGTACGAACGTCAACAACACGTATATGGCCGTCAGGACCTGGATGTATTTTTTCAATACGTCCAAGGCGCCATTCAGTCGGCGGAAGTGAGTCGTCGTGAATGCAGACACACTCACCGACCTTGGGTTCGGGTTGTGGATTTTTCCACTTCTGCCTTTTTGGAGATCCTTTAGGTAGTCTTCCTTCCACCTTTTGCTGAACTGATGATGTAAACTTTTTACCCTGTCCCATCGGTTTATAAGAGATAAATCCGCGTGATCCATTTCAGGGATAGCGAGGAGGGGGCTACCTCGGAGAAAGTGGCCGGGGGTCAGCGCGGTAAACTCTGTGGGATCTTGGGATAAAGGTGAGATAGGACGAGAGTTTAATACGGCTTCAATTCTTACCAAAAGGGTGGTAAATTCTTCAAATGTGAACTTGTGAGCTCCTGCAGTCCTCTTGAAGTGCAGTTTGAAACTCTTCACTGCAGACTCCCACAAGCCGCCCATGTGGGGAGCTCCGGGTGGAATGAATTTCCAATTAATGCCCTGGGGAGAGTATTTTGCGATTACTTCTTGAGAGGCAGTTTTCATGAAGTCAACGAACTCTTTTTCCGTCGCTCTTTTAGCTCCAATAAACGTTTTGCCGTTGTCACTCATCATTGTGGCAGGATATCCACGACGTCCGACGAAGCGAGCGAATGCTGCGAGAAAGGCATTTGTTGTTAGGTCCGAGCACAGCTCAAGGTGGACAGCTTTTGTCACGAAACAGACAAAAACGGCCACGCAGCCTTTCAGTAAGGTGTGAGACCTTAGCAAGGAGGCTTTTATTTGAAAAGGCCCCGCAAAGTCGACACCGGTAGTGGTGAAAGGCGGAGCATATGTGCATCGTTCCGGGGGCAAAGCCGCCATGATTTGCGATCGCATTTGCTGCTTGTGGAGGGTACAAGTTTTGCACTGATGTATGCATCTCTTTATGAGGGGTTTAAGTCGTGGAATATAGAGATCCTGTCTGAGGCATTGCTGCATGAGACGTATTTCGGCATGGAGAAGAAGTTCATGGAGGTACTGTATATAGAGGACAGCGAATCTTGATTTTTCTTGGATAATAACGGGATGTTTTTCATTGTAAGTCAGCGTCGAATGAACTAGTCTACCATGAACCCTGAGGAGCCCGTTTTCATCGAGGTATGGGTTGAGGGTTAGTAGAGAGCTTCTTTTATCAATGGGTTTTGCATTTCCTAAGCATTCTCTTTCGCGAGGAAAATATCGGGTTTGCGTTAACGTCACAAGTTTATTTTTCGCTTTGCGGAGATCTTCATGAGACAGAGAGGGAGTGTAAGCGGGTTTACTGCCTCGAATTCGGTCCTTGAGATTATTAATGAACCTGAAGGCATATGCCATGACCCTGAGGGCGCGAGGAAATGAGGAAAATCGATCCAATACATCGGGGTCATCTTCAGCTGAGTATAGTGCTTCGACTCGGCGCATTTCAGGCGGGTTGATGCTGCGGGTAGATGGGTTTGGCCAAGCTTCGGGGGGCTGGGTCAGCCACGCAGGGCCATTCCACCACAGCGAAGAATTTGCCAAGTCCATGGGTTTGCATCCTCTAGTGCCCATGTCTGCTGGATTGTCGCGACTGCCTACATGCTTCCAGGAGGCGCTTCCGACGAGATCCATAATTTCAGCTGTTCGATTGGATACGAAAGTTTTCCAAGCGTGGGGAGGCTTTTCGAGCCATGCTAACACAATTTCCGAGTCAGACCACATGTAAAGATTTTTAAGAGAGAGCTCGAGATGGGATTGTACGACGGCGATTAGTCGGGCAAGGAGTAGCGCTGCACATAGTTCTAGTCTTGGAAGACTGGTAGTGCGAAGAGGGGCAACCTTGCCTTTAGCGACCAGAAGGTGGGACGAAGTGGTGGCACCGTGGGTTGTTCGCAGATATATAGTGGCGCAATATGCCTTTTCTGACGCATCGCAGAAACCATGCAGTTCAACCTGCTTGTTCGGCATGTAGTCAACCCATCGAGGTATCTTTATCTCTGAGATGTTGGGTAAATTTTTTGCGAACTGCGTCCATTTAATGAAGCGGAGGGGCTTCACTGGTTCGTCCCAGCCAGTTCCGTCTATCCATAGCTCTTGGAGTAAAATCTTGGCCTGAATCATAATCGGCGTAAGCCACCCTGCGGGGTCAAAAAGTTTTGCGACCGAGGAGAGAATTTGTCGTTTTGTATTAGCGGACAAGAGGGGTATTGAGTCCACTGTATACGAAAACGTGTCGGTCAGAGCGTTCCACTGTATGCCGAGAGTTTTGGTGTTGCTTGCTTTCTCGAATTCCAAAAGATTGGTATCTAGCAAGTCCTCTTCTTTGATGTTTATACTCAGTTGAGCAGAGCTCACAGAGTATATTAAGTTTGATTGGATAACGGTTGGTTGTACATATATAAAGGAATCGAGATAGATATAGACTTCCATATATCAAAATAATCAGGATCGAAAAAAAATTTGATTGAGCCATGTCCGTCCGTCCGTCCGTCCGTCCTTCCGTCCGTTAACACGATAACTTGAGTAAATTTTGAGGTATCTTGATGAAATTTGGTATGTAGGTTCCTGAGCACTCATCTCAGATCGCTATTTAAAATGAACGATATCGGACTATAAACACGCCCACTTTTTCGATATCGAAAATTTCGAAAAACCGAAAAAGTGCGATAATTCATTACAAAAGACCGATAAAGCGACGAAACTTGGTAGATGAGTTGAACTTATGACGCAGAATAGAAAATTAGTAAAATTTTTGACAATGGGCGTGGCACCGCCCACTTTTAAAAGAAGGTAATTTAAAATTTTTGCAAGATGTAATTTGGCAGTCGTTGAAGATATCATGATGAACATTGTCAGGAACGTTACTACTATTACTATATGTACGCTTAATAAAAATTAGCATAATCGGGGAAGGACCACGCCCACTTTTAAAAAAAATTTTTTTTTAAAGTAAAATTTTTACAAAAAATTTAATATCTTTACAGTATATAAGTAAATTATGTCAACATTCAACTCCAGTAATGATATGGTGCAACAAAATACAAAAATAAAAGACAATTTCAAAATGGGCGTGGCTCCGCCCTTTTTCATTTAATTTGTCTAGGATACTTTTAACGCCATAAGTCGAACAAAAATTAACCAATCCTTTTGAAATTTGGTAGGGGAGTAGATTTTACGACGTTAACTATTTTCTGTGAAAATGGGCGAAATCGGTTAATGCCACGCCCAGTTTTTATACACAGTCGTCCGTCCGTCCGTCCGTCTGTCCGTTAACACGATAACTTGAGTAAATTTTGAGGTATCTTCATGAAATTTGGTATATATGTTCCTGGGCGCCCATCTCAGATCGCCTTTTAAAATGAACGATATCGGACAATAACCACGCCCAATTTTTCGATATCGAAAATTTCGAAAAATCAAAAAAGTGCGATAATTCATTACCAAATACGCATTAAGCGATGAAACTTGGTAGGTGAGTTGAGCTTATGACGCAGAATAGAAAACTATTAAAATTTTGGCCATTGGGCGTGACACCGCCCACTTTTAAATGAAGGTAATTTAGAAGTTTTGCAAGCTGTAATTTGGCAGTCGTTAAAGATATCATGATGAAATTTGGCAGGAACATTACACTTATTACTTTATGTCTGCTTAATAAAAATTAGCAAAATCGGAGAACGACCACGCCCACTTTTTAAAAAAAAATTTTTTTAAATTCAAATTTTAAAAGAAAAGTTAATATCTTTACAGCATATAAGTAAATTATGCCAACATTCAACTCCAGTAATGATGTGGTGCAACAAATTACAAAAATAAAAGAAAATTTCAAAATGGGCGTGGCTCCGCCCTTTTTCATTTAATTTGTCTAGGATGCTTTTAATGCCATAAGTCGAACAAAACACCAATCCTTGTGAAATTTAGTAGAGGCTTGGCTCCTAGGACGATAACTGTTTTCTGTGAAAAAGGGCGAAATCGGTTGAAGCCACGCCCAGTTTTTATACACAGTCCACCGTCTGTCCTTCCGCTCGGCCGTTAACACAATAACTTGAGCAAAAATCGATATATCTTTACTAAACTTAGCACACGTACTTATCTGAACTCGCTTTATCTCGATATAAAAAATGGCCGAAATCCGACCATAACCACGCCCACTTTATCGATATCGAAAATTACGAAAAATAAAAAAATGCCATAATTCTATACCAAATACGAAAAAAGGGATGAAACATTGTAACTGGATTGGTTTATTGACGCAAAATATAACTTTGGAAAAAACTTTGTAAAATGGGTGTGACACCTACCATATTAAGTAGAAGAAAATGAAAAAGTTCTACAAGGCGAAATCAACAGCCCTTGGAATCTTGGCAGGAATACTGTTAGTGGTATTCCTTATATAAATAAATTAGCAGTACCCGACAGATGATTTTCTGGATCACCTGGTCCACATTTTGGTCGATATCCCGAGAACGCCTTCACATATACATCTAAGGGCCACTCGCTTTTAAAACCCTCATTAATACCTTTAATTTGATATCCATATCGTACAAATACATTCTAGAGTCACCCCTGGTCCACCCTAATGGCGATATCTCGAAAAGGCGTCCACCTATAGACCTAATGCCCACTCCCTATTAAAATGCTCAGTAACACCTTTCGTTTGATACCCATATCGTACAAACATTCTAGAGTCACCCCTGGCCCACCCTAATAGCGATATCTCGAAAAGGCGTCCACCTATCGACCTAATGCCCACTCCCTATTAAAATGCTCAGTAACATCTTTCGTTTGATACCCATATCGTACAAACATTCTAGAGTCACCCCTGGCCCACCCTAATGGCGGTGTCTCGAAAAGGCGTCCACCTATAGACCTAATGTTCACTCCCTCTTAAAATGCTCAGAAACACCTTTCGTTTGATACCCATATCGTACAAACATTCTAGAGTCACCCCTGGCCCACCCTAATGGCGATATCTCGAAAAGGCGTCCACCTATAGACCTAATGTCCACTCCCTCTTAAAATGCTCAGTAACACCTTTCGTTTCATACCCATATCGTACAAACATTCTAGAGTCACCCCTGGCCCACCCTAATGGCGATATCTCGAAAAGGCGTCCACCTATAGACCTAATGCCCACTCTCTCTTGAAATGATCAGTAACACCTTTCGTTTGATACCCATATCGTACAAACATTCTAGAGTCACCCTTGGTCCACCTTTATGGCGATATCTCGAAAAGGCGTCCACCTATTGAACTAAGGATTACTCCCTTTTAAAATACTCAATACCACCTTTCATTTGATACCCATATCGTACAAACACATTCTAGAGTCACCTCTGGCCCACCCTAATGGCGATATCTCGAAAAGGCGTCCACCGATAGACCTAATGCCCACTCCCTCTTAAAATGCTCAGTAACACCTTTCGTTTGATACCCATATCGTACACACATTCTAGAGTCACCCTTGGTCCACCTTTATGGCGATATCTCGAAAAGGCGTCCACCTATAGAACTAAGGATTACTCCCTTTTAAAATACTCATTACCATTTTTCATTTGATACCCATATCATACAAACACATTCTAGAGTCACCCCTGCCCACCCTAATGGCGACATTTCGAAAAGGCGTCCACCTATAGACCTAATGCCCACTCCCTCTTAAAATGCTCAGTAACACTTTTCGTTTGATACCCATATCGTACAAACATTCTAGAGTCACCCCTGGCCCACCCTAATGGCGATATCTCGAAAAGGCGTCCACCTATAGACCTAATGCCCACTCCCTCTTAAAATGCTCAGTAACACCTTTCATTTGATTCCCATATCGTACAAACACATTCTAGAGACACCACTGGTCCACCTTTATGGCGATATCTCGAAACGGCGTCGACCTATGGAACTAAGGATCACTCGTTTTCAAAATACTCATTAACAGCTTTCATTTGATACCCATATCGTACAAACATATTCTAGAGTCACCCCTGGTCCACCATTATGGCGATTTCTCGAAAAGGCGTTCACCTATAGAACTAAAGCCCATTCCCTTTTAAAATACTCATTACCACCTTTCATTTAATACCCATATCGTACAAACACATTCTAGAGTCACCCCTAGTCCACCTTAATGGCGATATCTCGAAAAGGCGTCCACCGATAGACCTAAGGCCCACTCCCTCTTAAAATGCTCAGTAACACCTTTCATTTGATACCCGTATCGTACAAACAAATTCTAGAGTCAGCCCTGGTCCACCTTTATGGCTATATCCCTAAATGGCGTCCATCAATAGAACTATGGCCTACTCTCTCTTAAAATACTCTTTAATACCTTCCATTTGGTACACATGTCATACAACCACATTCCAGGGTTACCCTAGGTCCATTTTCCTACATGGTGATTTCCCTTATTTTGTCTCCATAGCTCTCAACTGAGTATGTAAGGTTCGGTTACACCCGAACTTAGCCTTCCTTACTTGTTTTTATTATACTGGGGTGATTGGCCGTTATTTTCCGTAATGGAAATCCTGCTGACGCTAACACTTGGATGACTTGGGAGAGAGATGTTTCAGCAGAGAGAATTTCATGGCTGCCAGAGAGAATGTCATCTACTCGCTTAAGCGAGTTTCTTTCGTCAAAACAGAGACGGCTTTGGGGAAAGTTTCCTTTACATCTTTGGCCAGTTGGTGAAGAGTACGTATGGCGAGGTAGGGGGCACAGTTCACACCAAATGTGACTGTTTTCAGACGATAGTCTTTTATGGAGTCGCTCGGAGATGAGCGAAAGACGATCCTCTGATAGTCTCTGTCGTCTTCATGCATTATGATTTGACGATACATTTTTTCTACGTCTCCGTTAAAAACAAATTGGTAGGTACGCCACTTGAGAATCAGAAGCATCAGATCGGGCTGGAGGGTAGGGCCGGTATAAAGAACGTCGTTGAGCGCATGTCCAGATGCCGACTTCTTTGAGGCGTTAAACACGACCCGCACCTTTGATGTCTTTTTCTCGGGTTTGACAACTGCGTGATGAGGAAGATAAAATGAGAGGCATTTTCCTCCGTCAAATTTTTCATAGAAGCCGGTTTCCTCCATATGATCGAGGGTGAGGTATTCTTCTAGAACACTATCATATTGAGTCTTTAAATCCCCTTTCTTCTGCAGACTTCTCTCCATTCCAAGAAACTGGCTTAGAGCTGAAGACCGAGAGTGGGATAATGATATTGACTCTGGGAAGCTGGGTTTAAACGGCAGCCTTACGATATAACGACCGTTATCATCGCGTGAGGTTGTGGCTGCATAGACATTTTCGCAAAACTCGTCTTCTGGGATTATTTGGGGTTTGGTGGGAACTTCCTCCAATTCCCAGAATTTACGCAATAGAGAGTTAAGATCTTCGTTCGACACTTCTGACACTTGCATGCAGAAAGCGTTTACCATCGCAGGGGCTCTACCGCTCAGAATCCATCCAAAAATGGTTTTCTGCGCTAGAAGATGGGGGGAAAGTTTCTCAACGCCATTTTGGATGATTTGCGGTATTACATCACTGCCTAGGACGAGATCTATTTGCGAGGGGGAGTGACAGTTCGAGTCTGCGAGGTTGAGGTGTGCCCATTTTGCTTGAAGCTCGCTAGTGAGCTTAAGCGAGGGGAGCATTTTTGTTAGCCGGGGTAATACTATTGCCTCTGCACTTATTCTGGTTTTGAAATCGGGGGATACCAAAGTCAGAGAGCACAATTTGTTTGAGGTCTGAACTACCTTGCCGCCCATTCCTGATATTTCAAATCTAGAGGGTTTGAATGGGAGTTTGAGTCTATCTTGGGCTCTGGTAGAGATAAAGGTTCGTTCAGATCCCTGATCCACAAGAGCTCGTAGTTTAAAAATTTCTCCTTTATGCTCTACGGGAACGATAGCCGTGGGTAAAATTATTTCACAATCGTTTTCGGAATAAAACGATTGCACTTGGCTTTTCTGCGAGCATGAAGGGCTTTCATCCAGAGCATTGGCTTGATCGGGAGTATTGCCGGGTGAGACTGTGGAATTCGTGGTGGTGGCTTGTGAGGCTGTCCTTTGCAATCGTGAGGGTTGTCTTTTCGGCACTTGAGATGAGTCTTCGTGAAGAACTGAGTTGTGCCGATCTTGACATTGATTGCAAGTTTGAGTACTGGAACGGTCTTTCAATATGTGTGACTGAGAGAGACAATTGAAACACATATTGTTTTCTCTCACAAACCTTCTGCGATTAGAGGTCGACAGCTTCTTAAATTTGAAGCAACTTATAAGGGGGTGAGATGAGGTTTTACACATAGCGCACTTGTACATTGTCCGCTGCTCTGTCACATGGGACTGGGTGTGGGAGGTCGGTTTATTTGGAAACGCATGTGACTGTTGGGGTTTAAATGGCGGCCTAGTTTGAGGAGGAGTGAATTTACTTTTACTTGGGCGCCATTGATCAACTCTTTCTACCACTTCGTATCGCGTTGTGAGGAACTGGTCCATTTGGGACCAGTTGGGAAGTTCTCTTCTTGAGGTTAGAGATTGCTCCCACAACGTGACTGTATTTTCTGGGAGTTTAGAGGTCACGAGATAAATAAGTATGGGGTCCCAGTTATCTGTGGAGACTTGTTGCGTGGCGAGAATTTGAAGGCAATTATTTACCGACGATTGCAACCTTTGAATGTCTTCACTGTTTTCGGTAGTGATAGTTTTTAAGTTCATCAGGGACCGTATTTGGTTATCTACGAGAACTCGTCTGTTCTCGTATCGGGCCTTTAGGGCTTCCCACGCTAAGGCAAAGTTGTCGTCAGTCAAGGGAAATTGGTTGACCATTTGAGCTGCCTTTCCTTGGGTTTTGTATCTGAGGTGATACAATTTTTGCGCTTGGGAGAGTTTGGGATGGTTAATATAAACGGCTGTGAACATGTCACGAAATGAGGGCCATTTTTCATAACCACCATAAAATATTTCGGTATCGCAGGGAGGGATTTTTAGCGAAATACCGGAGTTATCGGGTGGACCTGTTGTGACGGTGGAGGGAGCGGGGGCATTTGCTTGTTTAAGCAACTGAAGCTGGTCTTCGATCTGGGCTTTTGTGTCTTCGTATGCTATGAGACAGGACCTGTATATGCTATTAGCAGATGTTGGAAAATCTTCGGGCAGGTCCTGATCTGGGGTTTCGACAATCTTATCGAAGACTGTTTGGACTCTATTCCAAAATTTGTCTATATTGGCGTTTTTTATTTTGAGTGAGGACTCCGTGTTGTCTTGGAGCGACGTCGACCTAAACCGAGCACAATATTCCAAAAAATTGTCCGTTTCGGATGTAAATTTTTTGGGGGCAGACGAGATTTTAAATTTTTTAACTCCTTGAGTTTTGGAGCCACCTTTTTTGGTTTCATCGTCACTCATTTTTGAGCTTTGTTTTATGTCGCTTAGAGTTGAGAATCAACAACAAATTTAACTTCAGAGAGAAAACTTTTTTTTTTGAAGAGAGAGTATTTGCTTTTAACTGCGTGAGGGAGTTACGTTAAAATATTCACGTTAAATAGCAAGAGAGAGTACTTTTCAAAACCAAAAAAAAAAGTTTTTAGGCTAAATTTATTTGAGGGTGAGACTGAGAAAATTTTACCACTGTGCTGCGTTTGCACTATATTTAATATATGTATATGAGGGTGGTTTAAAAGGAGAATTAGTAGAAATTAGTAGCTTATCGAAATTCTTAATGGGGACTGAGAATTTATAGCGTGCAAATTTAATGCGAGAAAAGTGCTATAATACGCACTGCACCAGTCTTGTACCACTGTGCACGATATTTTATTTCACCGCTTATGTCGTTTTCTTTCTTTTGTATATCCGTATGTATGTATACGCAAGTATGGAGATTTGAAAATATTGTTTGCGTTTTGTATTAATTTAAATTGGGAAAAATCAGAAGTTAGCAGAGGTTGTGCAATATATTTAATTAACTACAAGAGATATTTTAATTTAGAATGAGGAAATTTAAAATTATTAAGAGATTTGTCGCATTAAAATATAAGGGGTGCTTTTAGCAAGTGTGCCCACCGTAGCTAACTACTGAGTTTTTCTTACTTTGCTTTGCACATATACCGTACTGAGTTTTGCAATATGGGGTTATTGCTATATGTATATATATATATATATATATACGAAATGGTATGTGCCAATTTGGTGGGAACTTGAGAAAATTTGGCGGGAAATGAGGATTATTGGCGGGAAATAATAATCCTCGAAAATGAAATTTGCCTTAATTTTCTTTGTTTATATGTATTTTTTCCGTGATTGGGTTGTATTTTATCTCATTTAATACTCACGGTTTACAAAAAGGGCGAAGGTACTTGCGTTTTTATTGCGCTGGTTTCCTTAGTGGCGTCGAAGGACCACTGTTTAAGGGGGTGTGGATAATGCACAATTTACCTGCTTTTTCTGCAGTGGGATGTAGCTGATGGATATGGCTGCGGCGGTGCTGTCGTGATATTATGATGGTTGTGCTAGTGGCGGAGCTTTGTTGATGGTAGCGAATGGATGGAAATCTAACGCTCCGTGGATTCGGCTTTCTACGACCTCGATGTTAGCAGAGTGCGTTCCTAAATTTTAGGATAGGTACTTGCGGCACACACAAAAACAACGGAGAATATTTCTCGAACCGAAAAGGAAAAACACTTTATAACTTTATAAAGCAAACTAGGGGTTTAAACTTTAGCGAAAATTACTATTTCATTTAATATATTATATCTTTTAAAGAGACTTTACAAATTTTGTGTCACACACGGGATGAAAAATTTCGAATAAGTAAAAATAAAAAGAAATGTCAAAACAATAATATAAATGTATGTATGTACGTACATAGTCACATCTGTCAACCCATTGTTGGGGTTGCCAGAGAGGTGAAATACGCTCGCGTGTTAGCGTAAAATACAAACATTTCAAATTCTTAAATTTAATAAATATGTACGTAATATATGATATTACGTATTTGTACGTGCAAATAATTCAGAATGCGTACTTATACGTAAAAGGTACATATGTAAAAAACTTCAATATAAAATTCAGCTAAATTCATTTAAATTCATGTTTAGGTTTTCTTAAGCCTAAGTTCTATTAAATAGAAGGGTTGGCTGTTGGCGACTACGACAGTCGCTCAAACACCCAAAAATAGTGGCGAAGAGGCACGCCTCTTAAAATCTAAAAATCAAAAAGAAAAAAAAACTTAAAATCTTAAAAATTTAAAATCGTAACAACTTAAAATCCAAAAAAATTAATATATGTGTAAGTAGGCTTTCCAACCTATATTTTATGTGCGAATAAAACTAAATTATTCCACTGTTTTCCCAACGTTTCGCTAATATTTTTATTTTTAACATCATCAGGGGAATATTTATTAATTTATCTGTTACAAACAATATATAAAAATTATGACTTTTCCTGAGTGTCTACTTGTTAATATATGTTGCGCTAGTGCTGTACTTCTTTTTTTTTTTCTGATGTCCGCTTCATGCTCGCCTAGTCTAACCGAAAGAGGTCGTTTTGTAGTACAATATATATTCTTCTACATTCGTCGTTTTCATCGCCTTTGTATGTTACTTCGTATAGAACATTGTTTTGTTGTTGGTGTTCTAAGGGATGCTTTGTTCTTGTATATATTGTGGACATGGTTTGATTTGACCTGTAAGCTAGTACTGTGTTAGGTGTTTTTGCTAAGCTGTGGTAAACATTTTCGGTGAGTCGTGGTATGTATGTATGTTGCGCTGAAGAATTTCTTTTGTGTTTGTGGTTCCGAATTTGTTATTATTTGGTTGTGGCAGTTTCTTTTCATGAGCTCCTGGTCTATTAATTCGCGTATTAAACTTTTTGGATAATTATTTTTGCTTAGAATGTTGTTTAGTTTTTCTAAGTTTGTTTCGTGAAATTTATTGTGGCTTATGGCCAACACTTTACTTATAAGGTTCTTAGCCGTGTTAATTTTGTACTTTTTTGGATGCGATGAAAGGTAGTTTATCAGCCGCCCGGATGAAGTGGGCTTCGCATACCAGTCAAGTAAAGATTATGATTTTCCCTGTGTATGCAAACGTCCAGGAACGGAATTTTGGAATTCACTTCCATTTCCATCGTAAATTGTAATTTATTGTGGTACTTATTTAAAATTTTTAAAGTTGTGTTCGCATCATTTCGTTTGATTACCGCGAAAATGTCATCCACGTATTTACATATAAATTTGATGTTTACGTTGAATTGTTGTTTCAGCTCAGAACTTGTATTGTCCTGTATGTCGTCCATGATGATGTCCGCAATCGTGGGAGAAATGAGATTGCCCATGGGCATTCCAAAGCTTTGTGTGTATAAATCACCGTCAAACATAAAATAATTGTTTTCTTTCAAACAAAAATCTAAAATTTCGTGAAACTTCTTTTTTGGAATATTTGTTTTATCTTTTATTTTGTCCCATTTATTTGTGATTATTTTTGAAGCTAACATTGTTGGTATATTTGTAAACAAAGAGATGACAGCGAAAGACACAAGAACTTCTTCTTCACACACTTGTATGTTTGATAGCCTGTCTTTTAGGATAAATGAGTTTCTAATATTATATTTGTCTGAAATCAACGATTTTAAAATTTCGCCAATGTGTTTGGATAGTTTATAGCACGGGACCATAACTGAAGAAGTAATCGGACCATTCAAGGTTCGGAGGTAATCGGACGTAAAGGAATATGTGGTTTGTGAATTGTCGGTAATCCGTAAATTCTTGGCGCAACGGTTGCAGAACATACAAGCTGTTGTTTTTCCCTAAAGGTTATGTGTTTACTTTTGTACAGATCATCGACTATTTTGTTGTTTTTCTTTTGGAGAAAGTTTGTTGGGTCAATCCTTGTTTTTTTGTATGTGTATTTGTCTGAAAGGAGTTGGTTTATTTTTTCTTTGTACTCACTTTTATACATTGCCACCGTTTTGTTGCCTTTGTCTGCATCGGTTATAATGAGCTCGGTTTTGTGTATTTGTATAAACCTTTTTGCCTGGTGGAAAGCTGCTAATATAAATTTTTCCGATGTGTTATGCTTTATGCTGCGTTTGAATTGCATGATTCTATTGCTTACTCTGCTTCTCGCTATTTCTTTTTCTTTTGCATTGGCTAGTGATTGGATCAGTTGTTCGAGTTCGGCTATCAGGTGTATTGGTGAGAAATTTGATCTTGTTTTTGGTAAAGCAAATTTTCTTCCTAGTGAGAGTATCCACTTTACTTCTTCAGGGAATTCTAAAGTAGTTTTATTAACGAACCAATCATCGTTAGTTGTAACTCTCAGTTTTTTCATTAGTTCTATTTTAGCTTTTTGATTTTGCCTTTTAGCGTTGATCTCTTCTGTTCTGCGATCCTTTGACTAAGTAAATTTTGTTTAGTTACGAACGAGTTGAGTTCTTCTTCACTTAACGTATATTTTAATTGTTGTTGCGCCCGAGTTAGTGTATCTTTTGTAATTTTTAAGTTTATGTTCGTTTGCGTTATTTCCAACTTAAATATTTTTAGAAGGAAGATTTCTTTGAATTTATACTTTTGTTGTATTATTCGTTCAGAGCTGGTTTTTATTTGCAAATGCTTGATCGAGTTTGTCAAGTGATAGGGAATAAAGCCATACCGCTTACATTCTAGAAGGAATTTTAGTTCTTCTCTTTGTTTTGCTAAGGTATGCTTTTGTTTGCTGTATTGTTTTAAATTAAGACAAGTGGCGTCTCCACGTTTGTATTTCATGTCCTTATAAAAACCTTTCATGTTGTTGTTTGTATAGGTGTTGGGGACAGATAAGATATAATAAATAAATTGTTGCGGCGGGCCTTCCGTTATTTGAAATTTTATATATATTACGATTGGTTCTTCTTTAATATTAAATATATGTGTAAGTAGGCTTTCCAATCTATATTTTATGTGCGAATAAAACTAAATTATTCCACTGTTTTCCCAACGTTTCGCTAATATTTTTATTTTTAGTATCATCAGGGGAATATTTATTAATTTATCTGTTACAAACAATATATAAAAATTATGAAAATTATCAATTAGTTTTCAAAACAGACATGAAAAACAACAAATAAAAACAAAATCAGAACTTAGCAAAACAAAGAGAAGAACTGAAATTCCTTCTAGAATGTAAGCGGTATGGCTTTATTCCCTATCACTTGACAAATTCGATCAAGCATTTGCAAATAAAAACCAGCTCTGAACGAATAATACAACAAATGTATAAATTCAAAGAAATCTTCCTTCTAAAAATATTAAACTTGGAAATAACGCAAACGAACATAAACTTAAAAATTACAAAAGATACACTAACTCGGGCGCAACAACAATTAAAATATACGTTAAGTGAAGAAGAACTCAACTCGTTCGTAACTAAACAAAATTTACTTAGTCAAAGGATCGCAGAACAGAAGAGATCATCGCTAAAAGGCAAAATCAAAAAGCTAAAATACGAACTAATGAAAAAACTGAGAGTTACAACTAACGATGATTGGTTCGTTAATAAAACTACTCTAAAATTTCCTGAAGAAGTAAAGTGGATACTCTCACTTGGAAGAAAATTTGCTTTACCAACAACAAGATCAAATTTCTCACCAATACACCTGATAGCCGAACTCGAACAACTGATCCAATCACTAACCAATGAAAAAGAAAAAGAAATAGCGAGAAGCAGAGTAAGCAATAGAATCATGCAATTCAAACGCAGCATAAAGCATAACACATCAGAAAAATTTATATTAGCAGCTTTCCACAAGGCAAAAAGGTTTATACAAATACACAAAAACGAGCTCATTATAACCGATGCAGACAAAGGCAACAAAACGGTGGCAATGTATAAAAGTGAGTACAAAGAAAAAATGAACCAACTCCTTTCAGACAAATGCACATACAAAAAAACAAGGATTGACCCAACAAACTTTCTCCAAAAGAAAAACAACAAAATAGTCGATGATCTGTACAAAAGTAAACACATCACCTTTAGGAAAAAACAACAGCTTGTATGTTCTGCAGCCGCTGCGCCAAGAATTTACGGATTACCGAAAATTCACAAACCACAAATTCCTTTACGTCCAATTACTTCTTCAGTTATGGTCCCCTGCTATAAACTAACCAAACACATTGGCGAAATTTTAAAATCGTTGATTTCAGACTAATATAATGTTAGAAACTCATTTATTCTAAAAGACAGGCTATCAAACATACAAGTGTGTGAAGAAGAAGTTCTAGTGTCTTTCGATGTCATCTCTTTGTTTACAAATATACCAACAATGTTAGTTTCAAAAATAATCACAAATAAATGGGACAAAATAAAAGATAATACAAATATTCGAAAAAAGAAGTTTCACGAAATTTTAGATTTTTGTTTGGAAGAAAACAATTATTTTATATTTGACGGTGATTTATACACACAAACCTTTGGAATGCCCATGGGCAACCTCATTTCTCCCACGATTGCGGACATCATCATGGACAATACAATTTCTGAGCTTAAACAACAATTCAACGGAAACATCAAATTAATATGCAAATACGTGGATGACATTTTCGCGGTAATCAAACGAAATGATGCGAACACAATTTTAAATAAGTACTACAATAAATTACAATTTACGATGGAAATGGAAGTGAATTCCAAAATTCCGTTCCTGGACGTTTGCATACACAGGGAAAATCATAATCTTTTACTTGACTGGTATGCGAAGCCCACTTCATCCGGGCGGCTGATAAGCTACCTTTCATCGCAACCAAAAAAGTACAAAATTAACACGGACATTATAAGTAAAGTGTTGGCTATAAGCCACAATAAATTTCACGAAACAAACTTAGAAAAACTAAACAACTTTCTAAGCAAAAATTTTAATACGCGAATTAATAGACCAGGAGCTCATGAAAAGAAACTGCCACAACCAAATAATAACAAATTCGGAACCACAAACACAAAAGAAATTCTTCAGCGCAACATACATACCACGACTCACCGAAAATGTTTACCACAGCATAGCAAAAACACCTAACACAGTACTAGCTTACAGGTCAAACCAAACCATGTCCACAATATATACAAGAACAAAGCATCCCTTAGAACACCAACAACAAAATGATGTTATATACGAGGTAACATGCAAAGGCGATGAAAACGACGAATGTAGAAGAATATATATTGGTACTACAAAACGACCTCTTTCGGTTAGACTAGGCGAGCATGAAGCGGACATCAGAAAACACTCAGCTGAGTTTACCAACACGAAAATTATTGATAAGGAAAAGAGAGAAGCAACAAGATATACACTTGAGAGCCTAAGAATTATGGAAAGACGAGAAAAGACGATCAATAAACGCGAAGATACGGAAAACATAGCGGCCGCTTACATTGTTTGTTTACAAAACAATAATTTTTAGTATTGACAAAGCTACCATGATAGTCAGATGGTAATGATTATATTGTGATGATTTATGTTTTTAATGTTTTTTACAACAGTTCTGATTTAATGACAAAATAACGTAAGTTTATCTTGTTAAACTATTCACCAAATTGTTTTTCTTTGTTGATTTTCATGTCTGTTTTGAAAACTAATTGATAATTTTCATAATTTTTATATATTGTTTGTAGCAGATAAATTAATAAATATTCCCCTGATGATGCTAAAAATAAAAATATTAGCGAAACGCTGGGAAAACAGTGGAATAATTTAGTTTTATTCGCACATAAAATATAGATTGGAAAGCCTATTTACACATATATTTAATATTAAAGAAGAACCAATCGGAATATATATAAAAATTCCAAAAAATTTAATTAAAATTGAATTAAACAAATACAATTTATTTTTCATTAAGAATTAAAATTTAATTAACAAAAAAATTTAAAAGGCTATAAAAAAAACCTTAATAACATTCAAAAATCTACAAAAAAAAATTAAAAAATCCAAAAACCATTACAAAAAAATATAAAAATTCAAAAATTCTACAAAAAAAAAATCTTTAAATACAAAAACTACACAAAGAAAAATGTTCTTTCAAAAACTATAAAAATTACAAAAATTTGAAAAATTATTACAAAAAAATTACAAAATATTAAAAAAAAAAAAAAATCTCGACAAAAAAAAGTACAAAATCAAAAAAAAATACAAAACTATGAATTATAAAACATATTAAAACGTATAAATATCTAAACATTATCAACAAAAAAAAAAAAACAAACTACATTAAAAATTAAAATTTTCAAGGATCCATCATAAATATGGCAGTGGTGGTTTCTTTGTCCGTAGCTAGTGCAGAAAAATTAGAAGAAATAAAAGCATTTAACAGAAAAATATAATAAAAAGAAATTAGAAGAAGAAAGAAGAAGAAATTAGAAGAATTAGAAAAGGGTAAACTGTAATAAAATATCAAACTAATCGGCAGCAGATTTAATACAAAAACTGTAATTTTGAACGGTAAAATTCAAAACTGAAACTGTACCAAAATAACTAGTGGGAAAAAACGGCACTAGCCACGCCACCACAATAACGGAAAACTACCGTACACCAAAGGAAAAAACCGAATAGCGGAAGACAAGTGACGCCATCGACAACAGAAACTGCGGCAGCAGAACATCAAATGCAGTAGCAGAACTCAAAGCGCAGCAACCAAGCAAAGCAGAAGTCGGTATGACGCAAAGTGTGCGAAAATCATTTTTTATATTCATATACATAAAGATTTATCTAAAATTGCATTTTTCATACGTTTCATAAATATTAAAATTAAAACATAGTTATATTACATATTACATATATTTTCTCACTTTTCTACTTTCACAATTAATTTAAAGAAAAACTTTGTATGTACTATTTTCAATATAATTAATAACCTATGTACGTCTTAGTCTGTAAGGTTTCTAAACCATAGACTTAATAAATAATTCTAAATCTAAATACTTTACATTATATATATAAAACTGTTTTTTTATCACTTTACCTAAAGCGTCAAATGAACCCAATTACATATACATATATACATGTGTGAACTTACGGGAATGCACGGTGGGTCAGAGTTGGAAAAATTCGGGAACATTTTTAAGTTTCTTAAACCAGTTCAGCTGACAAATTTTCTGAAAAAAAAATTGTTTAAAACAGTTACCGTCTTCAAAAACAAATTAAATAAATTATATATATTTTCCGGTTGTAATCCCACTCTACCCTACATTGGGCAACATAATTAATATTTTTTTTGCATAAAGCGGTGGTTCCGTAATTAACCAAAGAGATTTTTTTTGCGTAAACGGTGGTTCCGCGCAAAACCAATGAAAATTTTTTTTTAATCCCGGTTCGTGCTAGGACATTCATATTACAAGTTTGAAAAGATGCGGTGCGCCCGTATCTATAAAAATAAAACCATACAATCTTAATAAAAACGGTGCGTCCGTTATCAACAACCAAGTCCTTTTTATCAAAATACAATTTTTCCTTTGAAATCAAATTAAATTACTTCAATACACATTCACTTCATCATTAAGTATTCAGTCTTTCATTAAATTGCCGGATAATTCTTTCAATTTCACATCGAAATTCAATTCAATTTCAATTAAATTTTCGTAAGCAATTTCTATAAATTCGACTTTAATCAGTTTAAATATTTCTTCTTTGCTTCCTACTACATATGTTTCTTAGAAAGAGGAAAGTAGTTCCCAGAATTTCAGAGCAAGACTCAGATTCCGAAAATTCAGATTCCAATTCCAAAAATTTTATTTCCGAAAGTTCCGATTCCGAAAATCTTGATTTTAAAAGCCCAGTTTCCGAAGGCTCAACCACATATCCGCCCAGTACAATCAAAAACCTTGTTGTTAGACTTTCTTTGTCCGGAGAATTTCACGGATTTGGGGAATTGCCCGAAACAGATATTTCAAATCCTCCTAATTCCGATACAAATATGGCATCTCCTGAAGAAAAAAGAAATGTTTATCAGCATGAGTGCTTGTATTATGCGTGAAAATTATAGCGGGTCCCTGGGTCTTGAATCTTTCATTAATAAAATTGAGTTGATCGAAGAATTTGTCGACGAAAATTTAACTGGCACTTGTATTTCATATATTAAATCCAAACTCGATGGTAAAGCTCGAGAAGCGATACCAACTCAAATACTTTCAGTTAATGATATAAAAGTAGCACTACGTAACCGTATAAAATCCGACAACTCCAAAGTTGTTGCCGGAAAAATTGCGGCTTTGCAAGTTAATAATAATAATTACACCGATTTTGCAAAACGCGTCGAGGAATTGTCTGATTCTTTAGAGCGTTCGCTCATTATCGAAGGGATTACTCAGGCCAAAGCCCATGAAATGGCCATCGAGCAAACAGTTAACGTTTGCCGATTGAACGCAAAAACCAGTTTAGTCAAATCAATCCTCGCTTCAACCAATTTTCCTGATTCCAAAGACGTAGTAGCTAAACTGATTGTAGAACAATCAAATGAAATAATAGAACGCATTTAGGGCGCGGAACAATAACAATTTCAGAAATTTTCAAAGTAATAACCGAGGTCGAAACTTCCAAAACCAAAGTCGTACCTTTAACAATTATAGACAAAATAGACCCTCTTTTAATAACAGTAACTATGGCAACAACTTCAATCGCGGCAATCAAAGGCAAAATTTCCGTTCCAGCGGCGGAAATCGGCATCAGTCTAATAATAATAATAGCAACAATAGTCGTACTAGCAATAATAACGGTTTTAACACTTCCAATAATAGAGGTAGAAATTCAAGTGTCCGGACTTTAAACAGGGAAGCCCCTCAGGAGCGAGCATTGAGGGAGGACGAGACAAATTACTAACTAATTCAGCTCACAGAATTTCTTATAAAAACGTTTATTGTCTTAACTTAAATTATTCCGATTTTATACAAATAAATATTACTGGTTCTAACAAATTTTGTATATTTCTAGTCGATACACAAGCCGACATTTCGTTAATTAAAATTTATTCTCTTAATAAAAATTTGTCAATTAATAACAATGATACAATTAATATTACTGGAGTAACTACAGATACAGTTCCTACATTAGGTACTTTTACAACTAACTTACACTTTTGAAATTTTTATATCAAACATACGTTGCACGTGGTAGACAATGAGTTCAACATTCCATCAGATGGAATACTTGGTAAGAATTTCCTAAAAACAAATAAATGCGATATCAGCTATGCAACAAATTGCATTTCCTTCTGGATAGGCAACAAAAAGATCGCACTTCCCATCCTTCACGGAATGGTAAGCGATACATTTGTTATACCACCTCATTGCGAAGTTAATAGAATTTTGGCCTTGGAAAAAGACTCAGAACCACTTTTCGTGGTGTTTAGGCCACCAGCCTAAATATTCGCTACCACCCTAATGCACATTTTTTGGCAATATTATTATTTACCGGTAACGGCCCACCCCTGCCGAGCGCTAACTTCAAAGGGGAAAAACTCGACGAAAGTTAGCTATCGGCAGGTGGTGCGGACCTTTTTCGTTTTAAAATTTTTCTTTTCTATTTGGAACGTCAAAGAGCCAGCAGCTAGCCCCAGGTGAGTAGTAAAAATTGAGTTATATAAATCAACCATTTCCCACCTTTTTCCATTTTTTTGCACTAAGTGCGACTTTCATCGTCATTAATATTTGCAAATTACTATAAAGTGAATTTTCCAAGTGCACAGTGAGTTGTCGATTTTAATTGATATATCTAGTTTTCCGCATTATAATTGCGCTCATCCGTGCGCATTTGAATTGACAAAATTATAATTGCCCGCTTTGAATTGCCAAGTGGAAATTTCTTATATCCTAACTACTTGCACTTGCGGGAAGATTGCACTTTGATAAATTTGGATTTTGTATTTCCATTAAGTTCGTTCTGCACTACTGCATATAAAGTCGGAATAACTATTTATATTGTGAAACAACTAGTTTGTGAGAGTTTCATTTTTGTAAACACATAACATAGCTCGTCGCTAATAATTCACTTTATATTTTATAAATAAATAATAATACATGGTGATTACTCGGTATTAATTCTTCTTTTTATTTTCTTTATTTGCGTGCGATCGCGCCCTACGACCCGGGTGCCACATTCCCCCCGTTTTTGATAAAAGGAAGCCCGTGATAAACAAACCAGAGCGCGCCTTCTTATCTAGGTCTATATTTCCGCGATTATATATATATGTATTCTGATTTTGTTCACGTACTAACACTCGGGTGTGTTGGATCTCATGGATCCGAGTTGTGATACCCTTTGGATCGCGCGCAATGTGCTTACTGCGTAAGAAAAAGTCATCGAGTGGCACCCTTGTTTCGTTCATTCAAAATGACATTCATTCATGGAAATGAGTATAGATACATTTTGAATGAATTTTCATTACGAAGGAAAACGTATGATGGGTAAGTATACTAGAATCGTTCCTTTTTTTATAATTTTAAAAATTTTCTAATTTCTTATTCCTCTTTCCTTTCATTTCAGCAAATTTTGGTTTCACATTTATTTCATCAGCAGTTTTATAATATTTGAGAAAAGCCCAGAATTTTTCGAGACCCTACAGTTGGCCAGTTTCATAGTCCTCATACACATTTGGTCGGAATTTCTTCTCGTCATCATACGAATATAATCTGAATAGGCACTCCAATCTATAACGAAACCCGTTGCTTGCATCTTCAAGAGCCAGCATACGAAATTCATTGTACCTTGTGTTATTGATGGCGAGTGATAGCATATTTACATACTTATCGTGAATCACTGTGCGTTTTATTCACTAATTAGTAAATGCGCATTTAACTATTTACGTAGCCATTGTGTGTGTTTCGTATGGTTAGTTTGGGCCAAATCTTCCACGCGAATAGGCAAGGTGCTCAATGGATGCAGATGGGTCGTTTAGGCCACTTAGAACAATACCGGTTTTTAGCATACATTTGTTTATATCAACAGTTATCTCTCTCGTTGGCATTCTACTTGCTTGTACATGGTTAGTTGACAAACATTGCGAAGCGTATTTTATAATGCTATATTTACGTGCTGCTTTTTGGGTGATAACATTTTGTTTGATCATCTAATCAAAAAAACATAACGATCTACGCATAAATGGCTATCATGAATTTCATCGCGCTACATCTATGCAAAAAGGTATACCATTGAATGTGGTATCACTTTGGAATTCCATGCTATTGGCTATACAGGCGGGCATACATCATTATTATGGCGTTGATTTCTGGCCGCATTGTGCACTTAATTTTTTCTCGCCAGCTTCTCATGTTGCGGGTTTCAACATGTTAGATACGTTGGTATTAAGCCTAACGCATGTAGTTTGTATTTCGAAAGTACATATATAAATTTAATAAATCAACACCACCACCTCATGCGCTACGTGGCGGCCATAATGCATCCGGATCATTGGGTCTCATGCAGCCCGGTGGTAATACCAGTGATTTACTAGAGAAACAGGCCGACCTCATTGCCTATTTGAAAGATCATAATCAAAGGCTCAATCAGAAATTGCACCCACTGCAATTAAACGCGCGTACAGTGAATTTGACACATTAATACAAATGAATAACAACAAATATTTTGTGAAATTATTATCTTTCAATAGCGAATGTAATGGATGTTGGCAGACGGGTAGCGATTGTGGATTACAGCCATCGTACACAGGGTACCTAACAGAGCAGGAAGTTACACATTTAAAAGACCATGCGTGTTTTATTGGTTGCGCGAAGGAACCTTTATTAAATGGAAAAAAATTATCGGATATTTGTGAACATAACAGCAATGTTGCAAAGAAATATGGCAAACATAATGCAACCACTTTATTTAGTGGTATTGCTTTGGCATTTCCACAATTTGCCGGCACAGTAGCCATAATATCACCCGTTGATGCGCCTGCAGCTAAATTTGGTGATTGTCAATATAATAGTGCTATATCACTAGCAAAGCTCTAAAGTTATCTGGTATAAATAAATCACCGAGAGATATAGCTAATGAAAATGTTAAAAATGTTGCACCATCGCCCCTGGTTGCTAAAACTGAAGTTGCTGGTTATAAATGTATTCCTGAAAAAGGGATATGCATTGAATGTTATATCGAGTATGTTGCCTTTTGGCGTGACTCCACCGTTGTGTCGCCAGCAGCTGATACTTGTAGACTTTCCTTCACCCAATATAGCCAAGCAACAGGTTGGCCATTTGCTTTCAACTAATATTGGGAATCCAATTTGCCGTTTAACGGAATTTTTGGGACACGATGTGTTGCGGATCAACCACCTGGGTGATGGGGGTACACAATTCGGTATGTTGATTGCACAATTGGAAGAGAGCTTTCTAAATTACATCAACGAAGGTCCACCTATTGGTGACTTGCAAGCTTTCTACAAAGAATCGAAAAAGATATTCGACGTAGATGACGAATTCAAGACACGCGCCTACAATTGTGTTGTTTTACTGCAGAGTGGCGATCAAAATTCAACTAAAGCATGGACACAAATTTGCGAGGTATCGCGTGCAGAGTTCCAGGCTATATCCGAGCGTTTAGATGTAAGAATCCGTCCGATTGGTGAATCCTATCAGTGCCGTATGATAGATATCGTGGAATTCTTAGATTCCAACGGTTTACGCGAGAAAGAAGAAGAGGGTACCAAAATTGCGTCGGTTGGTAGATCGTTTACGTGATAAAATGGGTCCAAAATCCATTCGAAATTCAACGCACCCAATGCCGAATGGACAAAGGCTAAGGTACCTTCAAATTTGGATTTTGGGCGCGCGAAGCTTGAGGAAACGTAAAAATTTCTACTCGATCATTTTCAGGCTCCTCGAGGCTCACGTGCCATAGTGTTTTTTGAATAGCGAGAATCTGTAATGTTAATATTTGTTCAATTTATCATTTGTATATTCTTCTGGCAGGGTAAAGAGTAATGCCACCACCAGCTGGTTTAACGTATACTGGTGGTAGTGGTACATTATTTGTTGTATTGGGCGGTATTTGTGGCAGTAATCATGCAGCGACCTATAATATATAGAAGTTTTTCTTCAAGCACAATGGCGTACTTTTGAGAGTGAAATGTTACAAATTGGTGTTAAGAGTGAATTTCGGCAAAACCTTGGACGGACGTTTGGGACTTTCCTACGGCACCACGACGCAAAACCCATTAATGGTTGGTATGTGAATGACTTTTATATATTGCAATATTATTTTACCTTTGTACTACGTATACCATCTATGTAATACTTCAGTATGGGCAGTAACAAATCGTTTAATGTAAGACCATTACTTATTTTTGTCCGTTATCCAAATAGCAAAGGCTATCAGACAACATAAAATCTTCAATGGGAAGTAAAATATTTACTTCCTTCAAGGGGAAGGGGGGGGGGGGGGGGTTGTAATTATTGATTCAACGGTGTTGCAGACAACCGATGTATTCTGTGCTTTGTGTGACTGAGTCAAATGACTTCGCCATCGGGTCCTTCTTGTCGTCTGACCTTTGGCGTATGGGTGCGGGGTGCAGGATGTCCCCTTATACGGGATACCTGCGCTTGGGAGCAGGTGTATCCAAGCTCTGGAATAACAAACCAACTTCCAAATTCGTTTGGTCGAAGAAAGAAAAATCCGATGAAGCACAATCGGTGTAGCCGTAACGTGCCAAATAGTCGACACGATTTTTCTTCGGGTGGTTATGATTTTTTATAATAATGAAGACAATCTCCATTCGTTTCGAGGGGTTGATGTCATGGGGGGGGGGGGGGGGGGGGGGGGGGGTATTTGTATTCTGTGGCAGATAGTGGATCTGTGTTAGGATTGTGTTGGCCTCGTTCGGGTTGAACGAGAGCTGGGTTGGGGGATTGGTTGGCCTCGATCTGGGTGAACCAGAGTTGGGTTAAGCGGATTGTTATAACGGCCTCGTTCGGGGTGAACGAGAGCTGAGTTAAGCAGGTTGTTGGCCTCGTTCGGGGTGAACGAGAGCTGGGTTAAGCGGGTTGTTGGACGAATGGAAGTTACAGATCTTCCACACCCTCACTGGAGGGTGGTAGTAGGACCAATTTCGTGATTGGTCTGGTGGTTTGTCCCCTTGCTGTATCCAGTTCGACGACTCGAACTCGGTTATCGGGGCCATAATGAAGGTTGGCTATCCGCCCTAGTCTCCATTCATTGGGGGGCAGATTATCCTCCTTAATGACGACTAGGTCTCCCTGTTTAAGGTTTGATTGTGGATGCTTCCACTTTACGCGCTTCAGCAATTCGGTGAGATACCCCCTTTTCCACCGTTTGCAGAAGGTTTGATGCAGCGCCTTAAGTTTTTCCCATCGATTGACGAGTGAAGCGCGATTCTCGCTGACGTCAATCACGGGTGGCGCTAGTAGGTGGCCTCCGACTAGGAAGTGTCCGGGGGTAAGTGGCTCCAGGTTGGACGTGTCATTTGACGATGGGCTTAGGGGTCGGGAGTTGAGACAGGTTTTCAATCCTACACAGAAGGGTGCTAAGCTCCTCTAGAGTAAATTTATGATCCGATGCGATCTTTTTGAAATGAGTTTTGAAACTCTTGACTCCCGCTTCCCACAGCCCGCCCATATGAGGAGCAGCGGCTGGTATGAAATGCCATGTCAGGGTTTGGTGGGCGTATTTCGAGAGAGTTTTGGTCGCGCGCATCAACGAGGAATGCCTTGAACTCCGAGCGGAGAGCCCTCGACGCACCGACAAAGTTCGTCCCGTTGTCGGAGTAGAAGTTTTTCGGGCATCCTCGTCTGGCGACAAACCGACCAAACGCTGCTAGAAACGCGGCGGTGCTGAGGTCGCTAGTAGCCTCTAAGTGGATCGCCTTAGTCGCAAAGCAGACGACTAGGCAGACGTAACCCTTAGACATGCGGCATCCTCGTCCGCTATAAGACTTGATGTCAAACGGTCCTGCGAATTCTACCCCGGTGTTGGTAAATGCCCTGTTAAATGTGGTGCGTTCCGCAGGGAGGGTTCCCATGAGTTGCGTCGGGGAACGTTTGCGGAATAGCGTACAGGCCTTGCAGTTGTGTATGATGGATCGGATCATGTTTTTGACCCGAGGTATCCAGTATTGCGTGCGTAGGAGCCGCAGCATCAGTTGGTTTCCGCCATGTACGGAAATGGTGTGGACAAACTGGACTAGCAGACGTGTGAGTCGGCAGGCGTAAGGAAGGATTATCGGGTGACGCTCGTCGACGGCAACGTCCCTGGATGCGTTGAGACGACCCTCCACCCGAAGGACACTATCTTCGTCGATAAAGGGGTCTAGGGAGAGGATCTCGCTTTTGGTCGCGATGGGTTTCCTAGTTCTCAGAGAGCTTATTTCTTCGGCATAGTGGTTGGTTTGGGATATCCTGATGAGGCGGCTAGTCGTAGCCTTGATTTCGTCAGGCGAAATCCGGTGCGACTCTGCTTTAAAAGACGGTTTAGTTTTTGGATGGGTTCTATTGGCGAATCTTATAATGTAGGAGATTACCCGCAACGCCCTTGATAAATCGGAAAACCGATCAAGAATATCCTCGCTATTGTTGATATTTGTTGCTGCATGCACTTGTACTCGTTTTTCTTCGATGTTTGTGTGGTACTCCTGTTCGCCTTGAGATGGCCATTCCACTTTGCCTTCTTTCAGCCAAGAAGGTCCCTGCCACCACAAAGAGTTGTCGACTAGGTCCGTGGCTGGAAGTCCTCTGCTGGATAAGTCCGCTGGATTTGATGCGGACTCGACATGATGCCATGCTTCCGTTCCTACCTTCTCCACGATTTTTGTCACCCTGTGAGCTACAAATGTTGACCAGGAATACGGGGGTTTTCGAATCCATGCTAGGACGATGGCTGAATCTGTCCATAGGTGAATGTTAAATTTGCTTAAGTTCAGGTTCTCCATCACGGTTTCCAAAGTCTCAGCCAGCAAGACGGCACCGCATAACTCCAATCTTGGTAGTGAAATTGTTTTTACTGGTGCCACCCTCGTTTTTGCCATGAGTATACTAACGTATGTCCTATCGTTGATCTTAGCTCGCACGTAAACCATAGCTGCGTAGGCTTTTTCGGACGCGTCACAGAAGCCGTGAATTTCTATATCGTTGGTTGGGGTGAAGTGCACCCACCGAGGTATACGAATCCGGTTAATGGCGGGGTACTCCTGCATAAAGGTTTGCCACCGATCTAGAGTGATTGTGGATACCGGTTCATCCCAATCCGTCCCCTCCAGCCAAATGTTCTGCATTAATATATTGGCTACGCTGATAACTGGAGCAAGCCAGCCTAACGGGTCGAAGAGTTTGGCGATGGCCGATAGGATCGCCCTCTTTGTTAAGATATCCTGGTTTTCGATTGGTTTCGCTGTGAAATAAAAATAGTCGGAATGCGCGTTCCAACGGATTCCTAGGGTTTTTACCATGCTCGCGTCCTCGAACTCCAGAAAGTCTTCCGTAAGCCTGTGAGGTTTGGGTATGCCCTGTAGTATCCTACTGCAATTAGAGGTCCACTTTCGCAGAGGGAATCCTGCTGACTTTAGTGCAGCTGTGATTTCATCGCGAGCCGCGATTGCTGCCTCGATGCTATGCCCCCCTGCAAGGACGTCATCGACGTAAATACTGTTTCGCAAGATGTGCGCTGCGGTTGGCAAAGATGCTTCGACGTCATCAGCAAGTTGATGTAGGGTTCTGATCGCTAGATAGGGGGCACAGTTTACCCCAAAGGTTACCGTGTTGAGCTCAAACACGCTGACAGGGTCCTCTGCTTTGAGTCGAAAAACTATTCTTTGGTATTGGGTTTGATTTTCCTTTACCCAAATTTGCCTGTGCATCTTCTCAATGTCGCTGTTGAAGACGTACTTGTAGAATCTCCATCGGAGGAGTAGTATTGTTAAGTCAGATTGAAGTACTGGGCCGGTGTGTAGCACATCGTTCAGACTTGTGCCATTGGATGTCGGGCACGACGCATTGAATACGACCCTTACTTTAGTCGTTGTGCTTTCTTCTTTGATCACCGCATGATGCGGTAATAAGTAGCAATCAGTTGATTGTGGTGGTACTACGGTGTGCACCTTAGACATGTGCCCTAGCGTGACATATTCTGTCAGTACCCTATTGTATTCCGTCTGTAGGGCCGGTGTATTGGCTAGGCGTGTCTCGTTCCGATAGAACTGAGAGCAGACGCTCTTGAGAGATGGGCCCAAACAGACGGTTTTTGGGAAGCTTTGTTTGAATGGAAGGGCGACGGTGTATATTCCATCTGAATTCCTTTCCGTTGTGTTTTTATATAGTGCCTCGCAATAGGCATTATCTTCGGTCAGGGCCTTTTTTGTAGGTACGTTTTCAAGTTCCCAGAAAGCGGCTAGCCGCTTGTCTAGGCTAATTTAATTGAAAAAGGATACTCGTGTATTGGTTGGGTGAGGTGCATCTGCACGACCGGTTAAAATCCAACCGAAGACGGCTTCTTGGGCGAGAAGCGTATTTAGAACGTTCTTCCGTAAACCGTTCAGTATTATCTGGGGGTAAATGTCGCCTCCAAGTATGAGATCGACTGGTTCATTAATGAAGAACCTTTTATCCGCCAGAATCAAATCAGGGAACGCTTGCCGAGTCGTTGCGCTCACTTGGCAAGTCGGAAGGTCCCCTGTTAATTGAGGCAGGACTAGGGCCACTGTATTGATGCTTACTAAGGGGTCTGTAAGCGAACCTAAGTTAATCGAACATGATTCCTTTACCTGTGCAGATGGTGTATTGTTTATTCCTGACACTTGCACATGCAGATGTTTGGACGGAAGGTTTATTCGCTTCTTTAGTCTTTCAGTTATGAAAGAGCATTCGGACCCAGAGTCTATCAGCGCTCTGGCGGAAAATTTAACTCCGTTGTGGATTATATTAACCCGCGCTGTTCCTAATAACACCCCCTCTGTTGTGTTAGCATGACACGACGTCACGTTGTTAGTACTATCTTGTCTTTTATCAGACTCCATCCTTGCCCTAGCCTGTTGTGAGGTTGAAGGTATGTTGTGGGTGGCGTTTTGAGTCCACCTTTGAGGCGTTGTCTTTTGATGTGCTGTCGGGAGATGGAGCAAGGTGTTGTACCTTGCGTGGCACGTGCTGCAGATGAACGGGCTGGTGCATCGTGTCACGGTGTGTCCACCCGACAGACAGTTCAGACAATAACTATTGCTTTTTACAAACTAGATTTTCCCTGATGTAGACAACCTACGGAATTTTTGGCAATTTCGTAATTTGTGCTCCGTACTGTTGCACATCTTGCAGGCTGATTTGGGTACGCTGGCTTGGTAAACCCCAAGTTTTGTAGAATTTTCCATAGAATTCGAATTTTGACTTTTGGGTGCTTTTGTAGTTTTGTTACCCCTAAGATCAGAAACCGTCTCTAATGTCTGGAAGCGATTGGACAGGAATTTGTCCATATCCTCCCATTTCGGGATATCTGTCTTCTGTTCTACGGTCTGTTCCCAAAGAGCCAATGTAGATTCAGGGAGTTTTGTGGAGCATAAGTAGGTTATGATTGCGTCCCAATTTGTGATGTCAATATTATGACATTGTAGCGCGGAGATGCAATTGTTTATCTCCCGTTGCAATTTTTTGATTGAGGTTCCACACTCTTGTTCGACTGCCGTCAGATTAAATAAGAGTTTAAGTTGTGTGTTTACTAGGATACGTTTATTTTCATATCTGTCGCTTAAGTTTTTCCAGGCGGTTGCAAAACCCTCGTTTGTTAACGAGCACCTGCCCACTATTTCTTTTGCCTCCCCTTGCGTTTTTTGTTTTAAATAGTATAATTTCTCGACATCTTTCATATCAGTATTGTGGATGTATATCGCCGTGAACATATCTCTAAAGGCTGGCCAGGAAAGGTAGTCGCCTTTAAATACATCAGTGTCACAAGGCGGCAGCCGCATTTTATGTCCACGGCGCGATGAGTCGTCATCCTTTGCTTCATTTTTCGCCGGCTGTGGGGTGATAGCTTCGGCTTCATCCGCCACAGCAGACATGCATTGTAGGTAGCATGCGAAGCAACTTTTGTTCTTTCTTCTTAGCGAGCTGAGTTTCTCTTTGGACAGCTCAGGATTGCTGAGAAGACCTTCATATGTGGACTTGGTCTTCTTCCATAGTGCCTTTAGCTCCTCTTGCAGTAGTGCAAGGGTGTGCTTGTTCCGGGATTCGGCCGGGGCAGAGTTGAAATCTTGTTCAAACTCCACTATGGAATCAGCCAATCTAATATAAGTCTCCATTGATTTTATTAATTTGAATATTTTGTTTCTTTGAAGGTGTCGAGCTCGGAGGTAAACGACTTAGTGGCTTTGGTGTAAATGCAACCACAACAAAAATTTTAAGAGTGTTTTCGTTTTTTTTTTTTTTTTTAACGTAGTCCAGCTATCAATCCTGCTGTGATTGTGCTGTATAAGTAAAAGCTTTAAGAACACATGAATTCTGGTCTGATTGAATGTGTTAACACAGATAGCAATCTTATGTGAATGGTGATAAGCAAAAAATTTTATCAAATGTAAATTTTGCCGTGAATGTAATGTGGCCAGTGATATGAACCACTTATAGAGATCCTCACGAGGATTGTGTAAGCCACAGATAGAAATCCTGACGAGGATTTAATGTGTATACAGTGATATGGAAATAAACACAGATAGAAATCTTGACGAGGATTTAGTGTGTATAAAGTGATATAAATATAGTGATCTGCAGCACAGATAGAAATCCTGACGAGGATTTAATGTGTCTACAGTGATTTGCAATGCAGAGAAGAGAATTCGTCTGCAAATATTTAATGTGTCTAAACGGGTGTATTGGACACAGATAGAAATATTCTCCAAAAAATTTGGCGTGTTTTTAAAAAAAAATTTAAAAAACACAGATGGTAATCCCAATGTGGATATAATGTGTAATGTTTGAACCACAGATAGAAATCCCGACGAGGATTTAATGTGTATGCAAGTGAAAGTGAAACACAAATAGAAATCCTGACGAGGATTTAATGTGTATACAAAGGGGTGTTATGTGAACGTTGATGAGTATCTATCTTGTCTTTTATCAGACTCCATCCTTGCCCTAGCCTGTTGTGAGGTTGAAGGTGTGTTGTGGGTGGCGTTTTGAGTCCACATTTGAGGCGTTGTCTTTTGTTGTGCTGTCGGGAGATGGAGCAAGGTGTTGTGCCTTGCGTGGCACGTGCTGCAGTTGAACGGGCTGGTGCATCGTGTCACGGTGTGTCCACCCGACAGACAGTTCAGACAATAACTATTGCTTTTTACAAACTCGATTTTCCCTGATGTAGACAACCTACGGAATTTTTGGCAATTTCGTAATTTGTGCTCCGTACTGTTGCACATCTTACAGGCTGATTTGGGTACGCTGGCTTGGTAAACCCCAAGTTTTGTAGAATTTTCCCTAGAATTCGAATTTTGACTTTTGGGTGCTTTTGTAGTTTTGTTACCCCTAAGATCAGAAACCGTCTCTAATGTCTGGAAGCGATTAGACAGGAATTTGTCCATATCCTCCCATTTCAGAATATCTGTCTTCTGTTCTACGGTCTGTTCCCAAAGAGCCAATGTAGATTCAGGGAGTTTTGTGGAGCATAAGTAGGTTATGATTGCGTCCCAATTTGTGATGTCAATATTATGACATTGTAGCGCGGAGATGCAATTGTTTATCTCCCGTTGGAATTTTTTGATTGAGGTTCCACACTCTTGTTCGACTGCCGTCAGATTAAATAAGAGTTTAAGTTGTGTGTTTTCTAGGATACGTTTATTTTCATATCTGTCGCTTAAGTTTTTCCAGGCGGTTGCAAAACCCTCGTTTGTTAACGAGCACCTGCCCACTATTTCTTTTGCCTCCCCTTGCGTTTTTTGTTTTAAATAGTATAATTTCTCGACATCTTTCATATCAGTATTGTGGATGTATATCGCCGTGAACATATCTCTAAAGGCTGGCCAGGAAAGGTAGTCGCCTTTAAATACATCAGTGTCACAAGGCGGCAGCCGCATTTTATGTCCACGGCGCGATGAGTCGTCATCCTTTGCTTCATCTTTCGCCGGCTGTGGGGTGATAGCTTCGGCTTCATCCGCCACAGCAGACATGCATTGTAGGTAGCATGCGAAGCAACTTTTGTTCTTTCTTCTTAGCGAGCTGAGTTCCTCTTTGGACAGCTCAGGATTGCTGAGAAGACCTTCATATGTGGACTTGGTCTTCTTCCATAGTGCCTTTAGCTCCTCTTGCAGTAGTGCAAGGGTGTGCTTGTTCCGGGATTCGGCCGGGGGCGAAAATCTAAGCGACAGGTACGAAAATAAATGTATCCTCGTCAACACATAACTAAAACTTTTATTTAATCTCGTCATACGGCACTGATAGGATTCACCAATCGGACCGTCTATTCATTTGTATTAATGTGTCAAATTCACTGTACGCGCGTTTAATTGCAGTGGGTGCAATTTCTGATTGACTTTTGATTATGATCTTTCAAATAGGCAATGAGGTCGGCCTGTTTCTCTAGTAAATCACTGGTATTACCACCGGGCTGCATGAGACCCAATGATCCGGATGCACTATGGCCGCCACGTAGCGCATCAGGTGGTGGTGTTGATTTATTAAATTTATATATGCACTTTCGAAATACAAACTACATGCGTTAGGCTTAATACCAACGTATTTAACGTGTTGAAACCCGCAACATGAGAAGCTGGCGAGAAAAAATTAAGTGCACAATGCGGCCAGAAATCAACGCCATAATAATGATGTATACCCGCCTGTACAGCCAATAGCATAGAATTCCAAAGTGATACCACATTCAATGGTATACCTTTTTGCATAGATGTAGCGCGATGAAATTCATGATAGCCATTTATGCGTAGATCATTATGTTTTTTGATTAGATGATCAAACAAAATGTTATCACCCAAAAAGCAGCACGTAAATATAGCATTATAAAATACGCTTCGCAATGTTTGTCAACTGACCATGTACAAGCAAGTAGAATGCCAACGAGAGAGATAACTGTTGATATAAACAAATGTATGCTAAAAACCGGTATTGTTCTAAGTGGCCTAAACGACCCATCTGTATTCGAACTCAAAGCTCGATTTAGGAGCTCCTATGTATCATTTCCCATGTTATCAGCTCCTGCAGCAGCTACAACATTTGGCACCGTTTATGGACGATTGTCACCCATATTCATATATTGAGCACCTTGCCTATTCGCGTGGAAGATTTGGCCCAAACTAACAATACGAAGCACACACAATGGCTACGTAAATAGTTAAATGCGCATTTACTAATTAGTGAATCAAACGCACAGTGATTCACGATAAGTATGTAAATATGCTATCACTCGCCATCAATAACACAAGGTACAATGAATTTCGTATGCTGGCTCTTGAAGATGCAAGCAAAGGGTTTCGTTATAGATTGGAATGCCTATTTAGATTATATTCGTATGATGACGAGAAGAAATTCCGACCAAATGTGTATGAGGACTATGAAACTGGCCAACTGTAGGGTCTCGAAAAATTCTGGGCTTTTCTCAAATATTATAAAACTGCTGATGAAATAAATGTGAAACCAAAATTTGCTGAAATGAAAAGAAAGAGGAATAAGAAATTAGAAAATTTATAAAATTATAAAAAAAGGAACGATACTAGTATACTAGTATATTTACCCATCATACGTTTTCCTTCGTAATGAAAATTCATTCAAAAAGTATCTATACTCATTTCCATGAATGAATGTCATTTTGAATGAACGAAACAAGGGTGCCACTCGATGACTTTTTCTTACGCAGTAAGCACATTGCGCGCGATCCAAAGGGTATCACAACTCGGATCCATGAGATCCAACACACCCGAGTGTTAGTACGTGAACAAAATCAGAATACATATATATAATCGCGGAAATATAGACCTAGATAAGAAGGCGCGCTCTGGTTTATTTATCACGGGCTTCCTTTTATCAAAAACAAAAAAACATTAAAAGATATGAGCAAAATAATTATTTTCCTTAAATCAGTTGCCATTATTATTTTTAAAGTTAAGTTTTCTTCTAAACTCCAACTTAGTTTAGACTGTTTCGTGAGCTATAAAGAAATAACTTCGAATTTTAAGACCGTAAAATTTCCAAGCCTTTCAACGTTGTTTAGTAGCGTACACTTAACGGTGGAAGAGCTAATGGGAGATTTCAATACAATCTTTAAGATTGATAAAATAATTTAAGGAAGGGTCAGAATGTTTTTACGAAATAGTAATTCAACAAAATCAACGTTATGGGAAAACCCAAAACAAAAAAAAATTAAAATTTCCAGAAATAATTATAAGCGTTGATGTCGCGTCAAGACTCAGACGCGAGCTGTCCCTAAATGATTGCATGACATGACCATTATGTCTCATTACACTGCCAAATTGGCAGCACCGCACAACTGCCTCATTCCAGTGAGTGGAAGAGTTATCAGCTGACAGCTCTACAAGTTACCACACTCGATAGTGTAGGCCATCCCTGCCAGGGTTGTGTTGAAATCAACAAACACACCACAATTTGTGATTCTCACACAACATGGCCCAAATCAACACAAAGAGTGTTCCCAGACAGCGAATAAGGGCCTCTTTACATCTGCCGCACATTTTATCTGCACGACGTCATTTGACTAGTCATTTTACAGTCACTCATAAGTTATATTCATAGTCACATTTGCATGGGCGTGGGTAAGTTTTGTGACAAAATTTGTGTAAGGCAATTACAAGGAGCCGTGACAACAGACGGGTTTACCATGATATACCGTATATTGTCGCGTATTGCCTGCCTTAGGCAAACACCATAAAATATAGTTTGCCCTAAGTCTATATTTTATAATTCTTAATATTACTATTGGTGGCTTTCAATATCAGCATTTTCATTCTGATGAAACTAATTTCAAAACGAAAGGTCATTTTAGGCGTATGTCAATCAAAGTTTACTAAACCTAACAGTGGGTTCAAACACTACACGTCACTACATCGGCAGAATAACTTAACCAGATTATTCATCCCAATAAACCCTTAACCCGGGTACGCCAACCACAAGCTCGACCAATTAAGCTTCTACTCTCCGCCCAAACGCCACCCAACTCACTTAAAATGCAAAACAAATAATAACAAGTTCCCGTTCCAGAATGACCGGTTTCCTCGGTCAAACGCTACAAGACGGAGCAACGCGTTGACTCCTTCACCGTCTCCTGCCGATTGTGCCAGAAGAACCACGGCATACGACTATGCCCGCGGTACAGGGGAATGTCGGCAGAAGAACGCCTCCGGGCCGTCCATATACACCGGCACTGCCCCAATTGCCTATCGCCGTTCCATCGGTTAGAGATATGCCCTAGCAACGACCGTTGCCGCCGCTGCCGTGAACCACACCACACTACGCTGCACATGGAGGACGAGCAAGCACGGCCACGCCCGATCCCTTGCGAAGAGCGCGACGACGACGAAAGCGACGTGGTGCTATCGATCAACATCACCGGGGACACACGATCGTGGGCCCAACAGGTAGAAGAGGAGGAGAAGGAGATGGAAGAGTTCATGAGAAGTGCAGCCGCCTTAGCCATCGCCCCAACTGCCAGTGGAGAAGCACGATCCTTCCGACCACTGCTTCAGCATGAGAAGCAGAAAAGCAATCAGAGACACATAGAACACGAGGATGGCGCGTAGACCCGTCCTTTCCGCCCATCGCACCGCAATGCCAGTAGGCGCCGGGGCGGCGCGGAGCCGCGTCCGTTCCGCTCGACCCGACGCTCCACTGGCAGAGCGGCCCCGTATCAACCATGCAAGGAGGGTACCACAACCACCCTCGCGCGCCAAACAACAACCCCAGCCGGCTTCAGAAGTGGTCGACTCCGGGACAATTTAGCGGCACCGACTATAACTCGAGCATTGATCGCCATCGCGCCGACAGCCATAGTCCGAATTGAGGCAGGAGGCCGTTTACACCTGGTCCGCGCCCTGTTAGATGCCTGCGTTCCCAACAGCATTATCGAAGCCAATTTGTGCAAAGATCTACACCTGGAGCGTAACAATACCGCACGTCTTTCGAGGTGCACCATCGTTCTTCGAGGGAAGTATGGGGTAGCGGGAAAGATCACGACCCAAGCCACCGTAATAGCAAACTATGCCAGGTTAAACCCCACGGCAAATCTGGACCCGTCGGTAGCGGCCCCATTCCAGTTCATGAAGCTGGCCGATCCGACGTTTTACCGATCGTCGCCAGTGTTGCTGACTTTGGGCGCCGACGTCTACGCCAGTATTATGGTCGGCGGCACACCCGCGTCGACTGTCGGCGGGCTCCTCACCCAAACCACAATATTCGGCCTCGTCGTGTCCGGAGCCCACCCACTATAAAACCTTAAACTATACTACAAGTTCAGCGAGGCTGCATTACGGCGAGCACGGATGTCCGCCGGAGATCGTACTTACGATCCAACGATACATACACATCATAGTTTTAATTTATTTATTTTGTCCTGCCTTGGGAAGGTTGCTGGCGTACTCACCAGTTTTTTCTTTTGCTCTTTCGAGTTGCTCGCCGCAAGGGGGCCGGCATGTTTATGCCACCAGCCTAAATATTCGCTACCACCCTAATGCACATTTTTTGGCAATATTATTATTTACCGGTAACGGCCCACCCCTGCCGAGCGCTAACTTCAAAGGGGAAAAACTCGACGAAAGTTAGCTATCGGCAGGTGGTGCGGACCTTTTTCGTTTTTAAATTTTTCTTTTCTATTTGGAACGTCAAAGAGCCAGCAGCTAGCCCCAGGTGAGTAGTAAAAAGTGAGTTATATAAATCAACCATTTCCCACCTTTTTCCATTTTTTTCTACTAAGTGCGACTTTCATCGTCATTAATATTTGCAAATTACTATAAAGTGAATTTTCCAAGTGCACAGTGAGTTGTCGATTTTAATTGATATATCTAGTTTTCCGCATTATAATTGCGCTCATCCGTGCGCATTTGAATTGACAAAATTATAATTGCCCGCTTTGAATTGCCAAGTGGAAATTTCTTATATCCTAACTACTCGCACTTGCGGGAAGCTTGCACTTTGATAAATTTGGATTTTGTATTTCCATTAAGTTCGTTCTGCATCTTCCTACTGCATATAAAGTCGGAATAACTATTTATATTGTGAAACAACTAGTTTGTGAGAGTTTCATTTTTGTAAACACATAACATAGCTCGTCGCTAATATCTCACTTTATATTTTATAAATAAATAATAATACATGGTGATTACTCGGTATTAATTCTTCTTTTTTATTTTCTTTATTTGCGTGCGATCGCGCCCTACGACCCGGGTGCCACATTCCCCCGCAACACGTGGATTCTCAAGAGATTTCTGACGGTGTTTTCACAGCGAAATGTATAGTTGATACTAGTAATCCGATCATTAAAATAATAAACACCACAAATAGCGTAAAATACGTAAATAACTGCAACATCCAAACAAAAAAACTTTCTAATTATCACGTTTATAAAATCAATAACCCAGTAAAACAAGATAGTCGTATCAAAGAACTTAAAAGCATTTTAGAAAAACAAATACCTAATTATGCTGAAAATAAGCTTATTAACTTATGTTTACAATATTCCGATATTTTTGCGCTAGACAATGATAAAATGACAATAAACAATTTTTATGAACAAAAACTAAGACTAAACGATACGACGCCAGTATACATTAAAAATTACCGCCTACCGTATTCTCAACGCGAAGAAATAAATAAACAGGTTAATAAATTATTGGAAAACGATCTGATCGAAAATAGTTGTTCAAATTACAACAGTCCCTTGATTTTGGTACCGAAAAAAGACCTAAATGGCCAAAAATCATATAGAATGTGCGTCGACTTTAGGGCTGTAAATAAAAAGTTAATTGCCGATAAATTTCCTTTGGCACGTGTAGACGATATTTTGGATAACCTTGGCCGTGCGAAATTCTTTTCTTATTTTGTTTAAAGCTGCCTTCAGGTCAAATTGAGTAAAACACAATATGCTTAAGTTTTACTACCAATATATTTCGGCCACTCTTCCGGTAACCGTCTTCAGGGCGTAACTATTGACAAAATCAAAACAAAATAAAATAAAACATTGTCAATTGCACATATTAAAAATTGTAAAATTGATCAAAATATATGTACATACATTGTTTTTATTTACACGTCTGCTCTGTCTGACGTGGAGCTGTGTACTGTCTTGTTGGAAAGTAAATATTTGTAGCTGTGCGCGCAGTTCGCTATATCTGTCTTATAATTGAGCCTAATGTTTGTATCTTTGTCGACGATATGTAACATTTCTAGAGTGAAACGTTTGCTATAATGTTGTTCTTGCTGGAGAATCTTTGTTTCTTCAAAATTTGGTGTATGTGCTCTCATTTTACAGTGCATCATGAGTGCTGTTTTTTAATTCATTACATTATGGCAATGTTTTAAATCCGACTTGTGCTGGGCAAGTCTACTTTTCAATTTTTGTTTGCTTGTTCCTACATAAACAAGGCTCATTGTTTTTACCACCTTTGCATGGAATTTCATAAACTACGTTACTTTTTTCCATTTCGGGTATTTTAGATTTTGTTTTGTTGAAAAAGGTTTTCAAGGTATTTATGGGCTTGTGTGCTATTTTAATATTTTCTTTATTGTAACAATCTGACGTCGCGAGTCGTTCAGAGAGTTGAGGCACCTAAATAACTGATTTGAAAATTACTGGGTTTTCGGATTTTTGCTTTTGGTTTTGATGTTTTGATTTATTTAATGAGCTTTTAATAGTTTTATCGGGGAAATCGTTATTCCTTAGTAATACAAATATTTCTTTTTCTATTTGGTTGTGGTACATCTCATCTGATCTTTGTAACACCTTTCGAATACAGCCCATTGCTGTATTTCGTATCATCGCCTTTGGGTGTTTAGAAAAAAAGAAAGAAATTCTTTTCTACTTTAGATCTTTTTCGGGTTTTCACCAAATTCCACTTCACAAAGATTCAAGAGACATAACATCTTTTAATACTGACCGCGGAGCTTTTCGATGGAAGGTGTTACAATTTGGTCTAAACGTGGCTCCAAATTCATTTTCAAGAATGATGTCAATTGCATTTTCTGGTATTTCACCCAACCAAGCCTTTATGTATGTTACTATTATAATTGGATTTAGCGAAGCACATCATCTCAATAATCTAAAAAAAGTTTTCGAGACCTGTAGGAAGTTCAACTTGCGACTTTACCCAAAAAAATGTAATTTTCTTCGACCTGAAGTAACTTTCTTAGGGCATAAATGCTCAGCAAATGGGTTGCTACCAGACGATTCGAAAATTGAAGCAATTAGAAGGTATCCTAAGCCACGCGATAAAGACGCTGTCCGAAGATTCGTGGCATTTGCAAATTATTATGGGAGATTCATTCCACATTTCGCTTCTTTAGCAGCTCCATTGAATCGTTTGATTAGAAAAAAGTTGAATTTAATTGGGATACGGCATGTGAGTTAGCTTTCGAAAAGCTAAGAAAAAGTCTGATTTCTCCAAAACTATAACAATATCCAGATTTCACCAAAGAATTTATAATTACGCTAGATGCTTCAAAGTTAGGTTGTGGTGCGATACCGAGCCAAAATCATAATGGTAACGACTTGCCAATTTGGTTTGCTTCAAAATCCTTTAGCAAACACAAAATAAAGCAATAATTTAATTAGAACTTTTGGCAATATATTTTGCAATAAAGCAATTTCGTGCATATATTTATGGCACTCACTTCAAAGTTAAATCAGATCATCGTCCACTAGTTTAACTTTTTAATATGACAGATCCGTCGTCGAAACTTTCCAGAATCCGTTTGGAATTGTCCGAATATAATTTTACCATAGAATATATTAAAGGAAAATCTAACGTAGGTGCAGACGCATTATCGCGAATTTCAATTCAAGAACTTAAATATTCGAATAATCAAATTTTAGCGGTACAGACGAGGTCAATGACGAAACGTCACGAACAACTACAACAATCGGCTGAAGACATAAACGAAGAATATGTCAAATTACAGTATTCGACAAATTTACATATAATTTTTCCAAGAAAATCCATAGGATAAAAAGCCAAATTTGTCATGACAACGATAATGATAAAATCAATTTAAAACAAGTAAGGAAGACTAAGTTCGGGTGCAACCGAACATTACATACTCAGTTGAGAGCTATGGAGACCAAATAAGGAAAATGAACCTGGGGTAACCCTGGAATGTGGTTGTATGACATGTGTATCAAATGAAAGGTATTAAAGAGTATTTTAAGAGAGAGTAGGCCATAGTTCTATGGATGGACGCCATTTAGGGATATCGCCATAAAGGTGGACCAGGGCTGACTCTAGAATTTGTTTGTACGATATGGGTATCAAATGAAAGGTGTTACTGAGCATTTTAAGAGGGAGTGGGCCTTAGGTCTATCGGTGGACGCCTTTTCGAGATGTCCCCATTAAGGTGGACCAGGGGTGACTCTAGAATGTGTTTGTACGATATGGGTATCAAATGAAAGGTGATAATGAGTATTTTAAAAGGGAATGGGCTTTAGTTCTATAGGTGAACGCCTTTTTTAAAAGGGAGTAATCCTTAGTTCTATAGGTGGACGCCTTTTCGAGATATCGCCATAAAGGTGGACCAAGGGTGACTCTAGAATGTTTGTACGATATGGGTATCAATCGAAAGGTGTTACTGAGCATTTTAAGAGGGAGTGGGCATGAGGTCTATAAGTGGACGCCTTTTCGAGATATCGTCATTAGGGTGGGCCAGGGGTGACTCTAGAATGTGTTTGTACGATATGGGCATCAAACGAAAGGTGTTACTGAGCATTTTAAGAGGGAGTGGGCACTAGGTCTATAGGAGGACGCCCTTTCGAGATATCGCCATTAGGGTGGGCCAGGGGTGACTCTAGAATGTTTGTACGATATGGGTATCAAACGAAAGGTGTTACTGAGCATTTTAAGAGGGAGTGGGCATTAGGTCTATAGGTGGACGCCTTTTCGAGATATCGCCATAAAGGTGGACCAAGGGTGACTCTAGAATGTTTGTACGATATGGGTATCAAACGAAAGGTGTTACTGAGCATTTTAAGAGGGAGTGGGAATTAGGAATGTAGGTGGACGCCTTTTCGAGATATCGCCATTAGGGTGGGCCTGGGGTGACTCTAGAATGTTTGTACGATATGGGTATCAAACGAAGTGTTACTGAGCATTTTAAGAGGGAGTGGGCATTAGGTCTATAGATGGACGCCTTTTCGAAATGTCGCCATTAGGGTGGGCCAGGGGTGACTCTAGAATGTGTTTGTATGATATGGGTATCAAATGAAAGATGGCAATAAGTATTTTAAAAGGGAGTAATCCTTAGTTCTATAGGTGGACGCCTTTTCGAGATATCGCCATAAAGGTGGACCAAGGGTGACTCTAGAATGTTTGTACGATATGGGTATCAAACGAAAGGTGTTACTGAGCATTTTAAGAGGGAGTGGGCATGAGGTCTATAGATGGACGCCGTTTCGAGATATCGTCATTAGGGTGGGCCAGGGGTGACTCTAGAATGTGTTTGTACGATATGGGCATCAAACGAAAGGTATTACTGAGCATTTTAAGAGGGAGTGGGCACTAGGTCTATAGGTGGACGCCCTTTCGAGATATCGCCATTAGGGTGGGCCAGGGGTGACTCTAGAATGTTTGTACGATATGGGTATCAAACGAAAGGTGTTACTGAGCATTTTAAACGGGAGTGGGCATTAGGTCTATAGGTGGACGCCTTTTCGAGATATCGCCATTAGGGTGGCCCAAGGGTGACTCTAGAATGAGTTTGTACGATATGGGTATCAAATGAAAGGTGTTACTGAGCATTTTAAGAGGGAGTGGTCATTAGGTCTATAGGTGGACGCCCTTTCGAGATATCGCCATTAGGGTGGGCCAGGGGTGACTCTAGAATGTTTGTACGATATGGGTATCAAACGAAAGGTGTTACTGAGCATTTTAAGAGGGAGTGGGCATTAGGTCTATAGGTGGACGCCTTTTCGAGATATCGCCATTAGGGTGGGCCAGGGTGACTCTAGAATGTGTTTGTACGATATGGGTATCAAATGAAAGGTGGTAATGAGTGTTTTAAAAGGGAGATATCGCCATAAAGGTGGACCAAGGGTGACTCTATAATGTTTGTACGATATGGGTATCAAACGAAAGGTGTTACTGAGCATTTTAAGAGGGAGTAGGCATTAGGTCTATAGGTGGACGCCTTTTCGAGATATCGCCATTAGGGTGGGCCAGGTGTGACTCTAGAATGTTTGTACGATATGGGTATCAAACGAAAGGTGTTACTGAGCATTTTAAGAGGGAGTAGGCATTAGGTCTATAGGTGGACGCCTTTTCGAGATATCGCCATTAGGGTGGGACAGGGTGACTCTAGAATGTGTTTGTACGATATGGGTATCAAATGAAAGGTGGTAATGAGTGTTTTAAAAGGGAGATATCGCCATAAAGGTGGACCAAGGGTGACTCTATAATGTTTGTACGATATGGGTATCAAACGAAAGGTGTTACTGAGCATTTTAAGAGGGAGTGCGAATTAGGTCTATAGGTGGACGCCTTTTCGCGATATCGCCATTAGGGTGGGCCAGGTGTGACTCTAGAATGTTTGTACGATATGGGTATCAAACGAAAGGTGTTACTGAGCATTTTAAGAGGGAGTAGGCATTAGGTCTATAGGTGGACGCCTTTTCGAGATATCGCCATTAGGGTGGGCCCGGGGTGACTCTAGAATGTTTGTACGATATGGGTATCAAACGAAAGGTGTTACTGAGCATTTTAAGAGGGAGTGGGCATTAGGTCTATAGGTGGACGCCTTTTCGAGATATCGCCATTAGGGTGGGACAGGGGTGACTTTAGTATGTGTTTGTACGATATGGATATCAAATTAAAGGTATTAATGAGGGTTTTAAAAGCGAGTGGCCCTTAGATGTATATGTGAAGGCGTTCTCGCGGTATCGACCAAAATGTGGACCAGGTGATCCAGAAAATCATCTGTCGGGTACTGCAAATTTATTTATATATGCAATACCACTAACAGTATCCTGCCAAGATTCCAAGGGCTGTTGATTTCGCCCTGTAGAATCTTTTCATTTTCTTCTACTTAATATGGTAGGTGTCACACCCATTTTACAAAGTTTTTTCCAAAGTTATATTTTGCGTCAATAAACCAATCCAGTTACCATGTTTCATCCCTTTTTTCGTATTTGGTATAGAATTATGGCATTTTTTTCATTTTTCGTAATTTTCGATATCGATAAAGTGGGCGTGGTTATGGTCGGATTTCGGCAATTTTTTATACCAAGATAAAGGGAGTTCATATAAGTAAGTGGGCTTAGTTTAGTAAAGATATATCGGATTTTGCTCAAGTTATTGTGTTAACGGCCGAGCGGAAGGACAGACGGTGGACTGTGTATAAAAACTGGGCGTGGCTTCCACCGATTTCGCCCATTTTCATAGAGAACAGTTACCGTCATAGAATCTATGCTCCTACCAAATTTGAGAAGGATTGGTAAATTTTTGTTCGAATTATGGCAATAAAAGTATTCTAGACAAACTAAATGAAAATGGGCGGAGCCACACCCATTTTGAAATTTTCTTTTATTTTTGTATTTTGTTGCATCATATCATTACTGGAGTTGAATTTTGACTTAATTTACTTATATACAGTAAAGATATTAAATTTTTTGTTAAAATTTGAATTAAAAAAAATTTTTTTTTAAAAAGTGGGCGTGTTCTTAATCCAATTTTGCTAATTTTTATTTAGCACATATATAGTAATAGTAGTAACGTTCCTGCTAAATTCCATCATGATGTCTTCAACGACTGCCAAATTACAGCTTGCAAAACTTTTAAATTACCTTCTTGTAAAAGTGGGCGGTGCCACGCCCATTGTCCAAAATCTTACTAGTTTTCTACTCTGCGTCATAACGTCAACCCATCCACCAAGTTTCGTCGCTTTATCTGTATTTTGTAATGAATTATCGCACTTTTTCGGTTTTTCGAAATTTTCGATATCGAAAAAGTGGGCGTGGTTATACTTCGATATCGTTCATTTTAAATAGCGATCTGAGATGAGTGCTCAGGAACCTACATACCAAATTTCATCAAGATACCTCAAAATTTACTCAAGTTATCGTGTTAACGGACGGACGGACGGACGGACGGACGGACATGGCTCAATCAAATTTTTTTTCGATCCTGATTATTTTGATATATGGAAGTCTATATCTATCTCGATTCCTTTATATATGTATGTATATATGTGCAACCAACCGTTATCCAATCAAACTTAATATACTCTGTGAGCTCTGCTCAACTGAGTATAAATATATGCGCATTTAAAACATAAAAAACTTGAGTTACTTAATATTGTGTATACTAACAAAATGATGCAATTAGATTAATTACTTTTGAAGCTTGAAAAAGAAGCTGGTAAACACAATATTAAGCAAGCAGAATGGCAAAGAGATGATCAAATATTTAAATATTTTTCTATTTCAAATTTTAAAAGTACAGGAATTCAATTTTAAAAAATTTACAAACACTATTAATAGAACCTGTCGAAACAGTTACGAACAACGACAAAAAACTTAAACTAATGGAAATTTACCACAATGACCCGATATCAAGTGGTCACTGCGGAAATAAAAAGCTTTAAAACCGAATCAATAAGGTAAACTAAAATATTTTAATACAAATTTACAATCTAACTTGTAAATATTTAAATATTTTTCTATTTCAAATTTTAAAAGTACAGGGAATTCAATTTTAAAAAATTTACAAACACTATTAATAGAACCTGTCGAAACAGTTACGAACAACGACAAAAAACTTAAACTAATGGAAATTTACCACAATGACCCGATATCAGGTGGTCACTGCGGAAATAAAAAGCTTTACGCAAAAATACGTACAAAATATTATTGGAAAGGTATGACCCGTGATATTGCCACATACACAAAAAGTGCCTTTTGAATAAAGTCAAGCCAAAAACCAAAGAAAATTTGGTGCTTACGCCAACACCCTGCAAACCTTTCGATGTCGTAGTTATAGATACAATAGGACCTTTGCCTGAGTCGAATAATGGAAATAGGTTCGCGGTTACCATTATGTGCGACTTAAGCAAATACCTAGTTACAATATCAATCCCTGATAAGACAACAAAAACAATTGCAACAGCCATTTTTGAAGGCTTCATCCTCATTTATGGCATGAAGAATTAAATTAAAACCGATTTAGGAACCGAATATAAAAATGAAATTTTCTCTGAATTAACTAAACTCCTAAAAATCGAACATAATTTTTCTACAGCTTGAAACATCATGAAACCCTAGGTACAATTGAAAGAAATCATCGGGTGTTTAATGAATATTTACGAGATTTTCTAAATTATAACTTCCCCGAATGGGACGTTTATTTGAAATATTTTACATTTTTGCATAACACAACTCCTAGTACAGTTTCTGATAATGGATTTACTCCATACGAATTAGTATTCGGTAGATATGTTACCTTACCAAATGAAGTTCAAAAGGAACAAATCGATCCAATTTACAATGTTGAAAATTATGCAAAAGAACTAAAATATAGACTACAAAAAACACATAAAATAGCAAAAGATTTAATTAACAAACATAAAGTTAAAAATAAGGATCTATATGATAAGAGGGCGCGTCCGTTAGCTATTAATATAAACGATAAGTTAGTATTACAAAAAGAACCTAGAAATAAACACGAAAGTAATTATCAAGGACCACATATAGTCACAAAAATTGATGGAGTTATTGTTACGGTTTTAGATGAAATCAATCAAAAGGAAAAACCGTTCACAAAAACCGAATCAATAAGGTAAACTAAAATATTTTAATACAAATTTACAATCTAACTTGTAACTAATTTTAAATTTTCATTACTCTTTTATTGAAGCATGAAATCTCATATTAAAATTTATATTAATACACGAAAAAAAAAATTTCAATTGGCATGTAAATAAAACCAAATATTAATATGCACGCACTATTTGTAATCTAATATATAAAATTCTTCTGTCACGGTTTTAGAGGCTGAACTCCTCCGAAATGGCTGAACCGATTCTCATGAAATTTTGTGAGCATATTAGGTAGGTCTGAGAATCGGCCAACGTCTACCTCTTTTTTCGTTACGTGTCTAGGGTCTTGAGATCAAAACGTGGACCCGGGTACCCCTAGAATGTGTTTATACAATATGGATATCAACTGAAAGCTGTTGATGAGTGCTATAGTACAGGATAATTTTCATACAACTGGGAGGCTAGGGTCTCGAGATATAGCCCAAAACGTGGACCCGGGTACCCCTAGAATGTGTTTATACAATATGGATATCAAATAAAAGCTGTTGATGAGTGCTATAGTACATGATAATTTTCATACAATTGGGAGGCTAGGGTCTCGACATATAGCCCAAAGCGTGGACCCGGGTACCACTAGAATGTGTTTATACAATATGTATATCAAATGAAAGCTGTTGATGAGTGCTATAGTACAGGATAATTTTCATACAACTGGGAGGCTAAGGACTCGAGATATAGCTCAAAACGTAGACCCGGATACACGTAGAAAGTGTTTTTACATTATGGGTATCAATTTGAAGCTGTTGATGTATGCTTTAGTACAGAGTAAGTTTTACGCCGCTGGGTGACTACGGTCTCGAGATATAGGCCAAAACATGGACCCGGATACCCCTAAAATGTGTGTGTATTATGGATATCAAATGAAAGCTGTTGCCGAGAGCTCTAAAGTTCATTGTGATATTTGATTTAGTCGCATCAACCTGGCAAAACTGATAAATATGCATGCGAAGCCGAAATAAAGAAAAGAATTAATAATACCCACATTCCTATTTACATACGTCCTATTCGATTTGCCTGAAATTTCTTATATAAATTTGCCTATATTAGTATTTACGATGCCTTTTTCCGGGAAGTATACCAGAGACGGATTGGGACTGGGATTAGGACTAGGACTGGGACTGAGACTGAGACCCGGAGTGGGACTGGGACTGAGACTCGGAATGGGACTGGAACCAAATACATGCCACCCTCTGGGACTGGCAATAAGAGATGAAGAAGAAGGAGAAAAACTTGAGAGAAGAGCAAATAGAGAAGGAGACTGAGAAAGAGATAGAATGAGATGAAGATGGAGATGAAGCGAAAAAGACGGAGAGAGGAGTGAACAAAAAGATAAGGAAAAAGTGTAGAGGGGTAGGGCAGAGTTAGACGGAAAAATTTATTAAAATGTATGCAGATAGGCCAAATTTAGGGCAGAACAACGCCTGCCGGGTCTGCTAGTAAATATATATAATACATTAATTTAATGCAATAGATATTAGAAAACAATTTACACATAAGTAATTGAATTCATATTATACGCTTCCCAAGGCAGTCGGTTCTATGTACCGGAGCGACTCGGGATTTTTCCCGACCAAGGACTGTCATTTCAGTGTGACCCCATTTAATTTGTTTCGTCCCTCCCACAAATTGTCATCCTCCCAGCAGCTCCTTGCAGCAGGACTGCTACATATTCTCTTACTCCGGGAAGGTATCGAACCCAATCCGGGTCCGTCTCCTGACCCCGGTCCTGAGAAATGGTTTTGCTGCATTTGCCAGAAAAGAATCTTTTTTGGGACGGTAATACTCTGTTCAGTGTGTCTCGTGCAAGGGATGGTTGCATCGGACAGGTTGTTCTGGGCTTGATCCCAAAACCCGACGTCCACGTAACTTTTATAAATCTTTTGTGGCTCCTTGCAGCTCACGTCCAAGGGCGTCCCGTAGTCTACGCCTAAGCGTATCCCCACTACCTTCCAGCAGCTTCGCTGCTCAGCAAGCCACAACAAGTACCCGCTGCTGCTCGCGCCCCACGGCGCCAACAACTCAAACAGCTGATACCACTCATAACTACTACCTTCGTAGTAGAGCTGGTAGCAATGCTGAGCATCAGCCCCTGCCCCCGTCTTCTTCTCCCCCCCCCCCCCCCCCTCTTTTCTGGCAGTAATCGTGCAGGTCAGGGAAACATACTCTTAGTCCCTGCCTCCATTTGCACCGTCTGCCAGCACAGAATATATAGGTTTGCGACATCCGCTCAATGCAGCTCCTGCCTTGGGTGGTGCCACTTTCCTAGATGTTCTGGTCTCCTCGACGGGTTTCATCGCGCCATGTTGCCAGGTCGCAAACCCAAATCATCCGGGTACCCCAATGCTTGCCCAAGGGCGCCCAGTCCCAAGGCCACAACAGCAATTGCGTCCTGGCCTTCCACAACCTAGGCGTAGTCACCCGTCACTTACCCCTAGAGTGGCGGCGTCACCCCTCATGCACTTCAGAATTCTGCAGTTAAACTGTAATGGACTAACTGGGAAGATTACGGAGATAGTCGATTTCATGAAGCGGCACAACATCCGCATTGCTGCGATTCAAGAGACTAAAATCACAGCAAGATCTGCATTGCAGACCTGCTCTGGTTATAATGTCCACAGGAAAGACCGCGAGAGCGGAAATGGAGGCGGCCTCGCGTTTGTTATACACCACTCTGTGCAATATTATATATTTGATCCTGGCATCGACCGCAGGGACAATGTCTTAGAACGTCAAGGCCTATCTGTCAACATCTACATCCCTCCTGTCACCTGTTGCCCCAGTGGATACCGCCCTAATATCGAGGCCTTACTCACTGGCAACAATCGCATTATCTTGGGCGGTTTCAATGCCCATCACGACCTATGGCATTCAAACTTGCGGGCGGACAGTAGGGGTGAGATGTTGGCGGATCAAATAGACGAAACGACGTTCTGCACAATAAACGGAGACGCCCCCACACGTATGGTAGGAAGCTGTCATAGCTCGCCAGATATCTCAATCGTGAGCGCAGAACTCGTAAACTGCGTCAACTGGCAGCCGATGGTAACATTGGCATCCGACCACCTGCCCATACTTATTTCGTTCGAGCGTACCGCCGACTTCATCGTCACCGAAAAATGCACTTTCATAAACTTCAAAAAAGGAAAGTGGGAAGAATATAAATCTGCAATAGACAGCAGCTTTGCTGCCCTCCCTATCCCGACTGATGCCCGCCAAGGGGAGCGTGCCTTCCGTAAGGTCATTGAATCCGCCTCGGCACATTTCATTCCCGCCGGGAGAATTCCCGAAATCCGGCCCCACTTCCCGGCGGAGGCTGCGAGCTTAGCGAGGGAACGCGACCTTATAAGACAGCTTGATCCAGGCGACCCCAAATAAGGGATATAAACCAACGCATCAGATTGCTTGTGGACGAACACAAGCGGGTGAAATGGGAAGAGCACCTAAGACGTTGTAACCTCTCTACCGGTGTAGGTAAACTTTGGTCCACCGTAAAGTCCCTATCGAATCCGACTAAGCACAAAGACAAAGTTTCCATCGCCTTTGGCGATAAGGTGCTGTCGGATACGAAAAAATGCGCGAGCGCTTTCTGCCGACAATATATAATGCATCCTACGGTCGACAAAGATAGACGGAGAGCCAATAGACACGCACATAAACACAAATTCAGCACGTCACCAATTACCATCACCGCTAGAGAGGTTCAGGACGCCATTGGTCGCGCTAAACCATCCAAAGCAGTGGGCCCAGACGGCATAGCCATGCCGATGCTTAAAAACCTAGGGAAAGAGGGTTTCAAATATTTAGCGCATGTCTTCAACCTGTCTCTTTCCACCTATGTCATACTCGAGAAATGGAAAATGGCCAAGGTGGTCCCGCTACTAAAGCCTGGGAAACCAGCTAACGTAGGTGAGTCATATCGTCCGATATCTCTCCTATCGCCAGTGGCAAAGACGCTTGAAGCCATTTTGCTCCCTTATTTCCAAGCACATTTGCAGCTAGCCACTCATCAGCATGGCTTCAGAAAACTCCATAGCACTACCTCCGCGCTAAATGTCATTAGCACCCAGATAAATTGCGGTTTGAATCAATACCCCCACCATAGAACAGTACTCGTAGCGCTAGACCTATCAAAGGCTTTTGATACGGTCAACCATGGCTCGTTACTACAAGACCTGGAAGGGTCTACCCTTCCCCCATGTCTTAAAAGGTGGACCGAAAATTATCTGGGTGGTCGGCAGGCATCGGTGCAATTCAGAAACGAAACATCAAAACAAAGGAGAATTAAACAAGGGTTGCCACAGGGTGGTGTCCTATCCCCGCTTTTGTTTAATTTCTGCATATCTATGCTACCTTCACCACCGGAAGGAGTCACAATCGTTTCCTACGCCGATGACTGCACAATAATGGCCATAGGCCCAGGCCCAGAGATCGATGAGCTATGCAATAAAATAAACGGCTATCTCCCTGATCTCTCCATTTTTTCGCCTCGCGAAACCTGGCATTGTCACCGACTAAATCTTCCGCGACCTTATTTACAACATGGACGCCCGAAATGTCGACAATATTGAACATCCACGTCGATGGCACTACGCTACCGACTGTCCTACACCCCAAAATCTTGGGTGTGACGTTTGATCAGGATCTACATTTTGGTGCACACGCAACCGCAATTGTTCCAAGAATTCAGAGCCGTAATAAAATCCTCAAATCCATTGCTGGCAGTACCTGGGGAAAAGATAAAGAAACGCTCTTGACCACATACAAAGCAATTAGCCAGCCGATTACGTGCTACGCGTCACCCATATGGTCGCCAAGCCTAAAAACCACCCACTGGAAGAAACTACAGGCCTGCCAAAATACTGCTCTCAGAATCGCCACGGGCTGTCTTCTTATGTCCCCAGAACACCATCTGCATAATGAGGCGAGAATACTCCCCATCAGGGAGAGAAATGAGATGCTGACCAAACAGTTTCTGTTGAATACCCAGAAACCTGGGCATCCCAACAGACATCTGATTGACGAACCAGCACCGCTTAGGGGCCTAAGGAGTCATCTCCGTAAGCATTTTGAGGAAATACGGCACCTGAGAACCCAGCCGTATTAAGCGAAAAAACAGAATCAGGTCCTTGGTGAACTCCATAGACAGGCGTCGGACCTTTATGTCGGGAATTGCCCGGTGAATCCAGTACTTGAAGAAAAATATCCAGAACTCGCAGAAGAGGAACGCATACTCTCCAGGGAAACGCGTGTCACTCTTGCTCAACTTCGTTCTGGATACTGTAACAGGCTAAACTCTTACCTATCCAGAATCAACCCCGACATACAAAATGTATGCCCCGCTTGCAATGTGTCCCCACATGACACCAACCATCTCTTTAATTGTAATGTGGAACCAACGCCTCTAACACCCCTTTCCTTATGGTCCACCCCTGTTGAAACGGCAAGTTTCCTTGGACTCCCGTTAGAGGATATTAATGACAATTTGTGATCGGTCGCGGCTATTAGGTGGGGCGAGCATTGCTACAACAACAACAACAACAATTCATATTATAATATTAACAAAATTTCATATGTAAAAAGAATAAAAATTTTTCTGATTGAACGAATGAAAAAAGGGGAGGAAAACCCTAATAGCAAACATTCATTCAATCAAAACAATTTAAGTCATGGGATCAAGAAGAATATGACAAATCTGATCAACTTGTCAGATTCTTCTTTTTCTAAGGAAGGGTGGTATAACCGCACTGCGTTACCCAGCCTTTACGCACTAAACATACCCCTGAGTGCAAATGGCCGATTGCACTCAGCAGGGCCAATTGCATTCAGCGATGTAAAATGATAGCCGCTGAGCGTGGCTGAGCCGAGTGAATTCGTTTTTGGACATTGGCAGTGACCGGTCGTGACTAAACCCAAACTAAAGAAAAAACCCAAAGTAGAGTTGAAACCAAAAGAAAGGGTAAAACCAAAAGTGTATTTATGATATGTTTAAATGAAATTGAAAGGCAAGTTGTGAACATAAAGAATAAAAGTCTAAGAACAGCAAAATAATAAATTTAATTAGGGTTTAACATAAGTAGAACTGAAAGTGTAAAAATTTCAATAATCAGAAAAAAGAAGTTAATTAAATAAACTGTGAACACAAACTAAACCAATTCTAATAAATTGGAACTAAGAAAAAAGGTAAAAGGTTTGTGTGTGCAGGTGGGCGTTAGGGCTGCACACACACTAGCGTGAGTATCCAATACCCAAAAATGTTTGGCGTTAAAAAGCCAACATTTCACATAAGTGTTAGTTGCCGTCACTAACCATGGCCTTGAATTAAGGTGTTAGGTTGCCATGCGCGGCCGTATGTTGTGAGAACCGTAATTTCAAGTGGTAGTTGCCGCCACTAACCATGGCTTTGAATTAAGTTGTTAGGTTGCCATGCGCGGCCGTATGTTGTGAGAAATATAATTTGCTGACTCAGCGCACGTGTACTGGCCATACATGGGAATGTTGCAATAAGGGCAACTGGCGCGTGTTAACTTGTATATAAAAAGTGGGCGTGGTTACCATCCGATTTCGCATATTTTCAATACCAATCTGTTCTAGATCCAGATAAGCTCGTGTACCAAATTCGGTGAAGATATCTCAATATTTACACAAGTTATCGTGTCAACGGGCAGACGGACGGACAGACGGACGTACGGACGGACATTGTTCAATCAAATTTTTTTTCGACACTGATGATTTTGATATATGGAAGTCTATATCTATCTCGATTCCTTTATACCTGTACAACCAACCGTTATCTAATCAAATTTAATATACTCTGTGTGCGATATATGAGCCACGCTTATGCAACAGCGACCATGCGAACGGTTGCTATGTACAAACGTTTACATCGCTCATGCAATATGTATGTACGTATATTAGTATATAGGAACTTTAATACATAAATATTTGTTTAGAATATTTTAGTATAAATAAGCCGAAATTTACTGAATAAATTCAATTCAATCTTGGTGCTTTCAATCTTTAATTACCATATTACATGGCGATCCTGCCTAAATTGGCATTCTACTGCCTGAATTAAATTGGCATCATGCTGCCTAAATTGGCATCCTACAGCCTGAATTAAATTGGCATCCTACTGCCTGAATTAAATTGGCATCCTTCTACCTGAATTAAATTGGCATCCTACCAGCCATCCTACCAACTCTGTTTAATTTAGCAGGACTGACTTCATTTTTATACCAAGCAGGATACTTTCTGCAAAGGAGTTCAAGGCATCAACTTTGCAACGGTGAATGGTATAGTCAATGCAAAGGGATGGATCACAGCGACAGTGGCAACAAGGGTGCAGGACAAATTTTAAAAATTCTTGAATACCACAAAGGAAAGAAGGAAAAATATTTTTTTTTGGATACTGCAAGAACACTACCGCCACCAAAATTACCACCACCGACGCAAAGTGGAATAAACGAAGTGGAATAAACGACAAATCTTAAAAAATTCTTGAATACCACAAAGGAAAGAAGGAAAAATAATTTTTTTCGGATACTGCAAGACCACTGCCGCCACCAAAACGACCACCACCGACGCATAGCGAAGTGGAATAAAAACAGGATCCTGCAAACAAGGAGAACAAGGAGGAAGTCAAAGCGAATGAATAAGAATTGAAAACTGTGAATAGAGCTAAAAACATCGCAGAAAACTGAGAAACCACAAAAAACGGAGTGGAATAAAAAAAGACCGTGGCATAAGAAACAAGGAGAACGAGGACCAGCTAAGAAAAAAATTGGCATTAGTTAAGTTATTTTTTATTTAAGTATTTTTAATACTTTTTAGAAGCATTTGGCAACCTAACGGCTGCCAGCTTACGGGCAAAAAGTAGAGTTTTGCCAATAATTTAAGAATTTTTCCCCCTCTAATTTTTCTAAATGAATGATATAAGTAGTCAGGAAGAATTTGACGCAATATGTAGCAAATTAATTGAGGAAGAAGAAAACAAACTAGAAAAAGTAGTAGCAAAAACAGTAGAAGTAAAAACAGTAGAAATAATTAAATAGGGCCCTAAGGCAATTACCAAAGAAGAATATAGGCGTAGAAATCAGCAACAAAAAATAGGGGAACCAAAGATTCCAAAACCAACCAAAATCAAAAGAAAGAGAGGAGGTAAAAGATTCAACCTTAGAAAAGCAGTAGCAATTATGTATCAGAAAATTTATTTATCTACAAACACGGAGGAAAAAATTCGTTTGGAAACCGAAATAAGAAAACAATCAAAGACATATAAAGTAAGTTTTTCGATGGAGAGTACATTGGCTAATGACCTTGATTACGTGGCTATCAACAGCGCTGTTGATAATTTAGAATCCGAGAGTAGGACTTGAAAGAAAAGTATTGTATCATTAAGGAAATTACAAGAAGCAGAGAAGTCATTAGTTTCGCTCAAGAAATGATGGAAACTGATTGACATGCCTAGGGAACCCACCTTAGAAAATGTACTAGTACCAATACTAACCACAATTGAAGAAATATGGAGGTGCGGAGTTAAATTTATGGGACGAAGCGACCCATATCAAAATAAAGCATAAATAAATAAATAAATCAATAAATAAAAGAAAATTTTTGCGATTATTATTTTGAAATGGGAGGTAAAGAATCCAAAGTAGAAGAGCCCAATGCAAATGTAATTAATTCCATTCAGGTCGTTGACCATAGTGAGGCATTAGAATTTATCAAAATCTTGCTGATAATATTAACAATTTGCACTTTCCTCAATTTATTTCTCAAATTATACTCAGCTCACAATAAATTTTTAAAGAAAAAATACATGAGCCGAGCAGATGGTCTAGACAAAGTCTAATACTAAGGGACAAATATATACTCCAAAGGCCAAATGGGAAACCATTCTGAACACGCTTGTGGAAGAGAAGACCTTGGCGGAAAAATCTTATAAGTGTATCAACAAAAATAAGCCCACACTATGATTTACTGTGTTGAAACACCATACAACATTACAGTCGTTGAACAATATAGGAAAAATCATACAAAGGGTATATAGCAATTTAACAGCTAAACATCAGCTAGAAGCACAACAAATTTTTTCCAGTGTCAGGGATAAATTGGTATCCTCACTGAGTAGATAAAACGTTGAGGTATTGGTCCCAACGACATTTGAAAAAGAAATAGAAATAAATTTTGCTGTCCCATTGCCAGAGACTCAACCCAATTTAGGTGAAGCCCTAAAAATTGAAATTACTGATAAAGATTCGCAAACAGAAAGCGACAAAATGCCACAAACAATAGTCCAATTTTTAAAGACTGCTTCGTCAGTTCTGCCACAATTCGATGGTAAAGCTGAGAACTTGAATAGCTTCTTGGATGCTTTGGATATCCTAGAACAAATTAAGGATACTCATGAAGCTGTAGCGGTTTCTGTGATAAAAACCAAGCTGAAAGGCACAGCCAGAAACCTGTTAAGCACTGAAAGCTCAATTGAAGCGATGAAACAAAAATTAAAAACAGCAATTAAAGGTGAATCAGTTAAAGTTTTGACAGCAAAGCTCCTGAATATCCAACAACGCAGTAAAACAGCAAACCAATACACTGCTGAAATTGAAAGGCTGACAAAATCGTTGGAAGGCGCTTACATATCTGGCGGACTAACACGAGAATTGGCAACCAAGTATGCTACACAATCAGCTGTGGAAGCTATATGTAAAAACTGCTCCAACGACAAGGTAAAAACAATTATGCAAGCTGGAACGTTCACAGCAATGAACGAAGGCATATCAAAATTTACTAACAGTTGCACAGAAGTAACTGGAAATCCTAGCTCAATACTACATATTCGCCAACAAAATCAGTTCCGAGGTAACTTCCGCAGGAGTTACCAAAACAATAATTATAGAGGAAATTATAGACGTTCTTTCAATACCTATAACAATAATAATAACAGAAAAAATAACCAAAGATCTGCTCGAAATTTCGGATCGCGAGGAAATACCCGCAATAACACCAGAATTGTCCGAAATGTTACACAACAGGAAAATTAACAAACTCCACCTCAATAAATAAAAAATTATATATTTTCAGTTCACACCTTAATAGCTAAATATTTTCCAGAACAACTCTGAATGATTCCATATCAACCCTCCTAATCGATAATAAATAAGGGTCAAATTGACAGTAATGTCACGATAAATAATTCTCAAAAAAACAGATGTAAGAGGAATTGGTCAAGGTATAACAAGCACTATTGGCACGGTTAAAGCGGAGTTAAAAATGATAATCTATTAATTAGACACAAATTTAACGTAGTAGAAGACAATTTCCCAAACAAATGCGATGGAACATTAATATTAGATTTCATTAAAAAAATATAATTGTATTTTAGATTATCAAACAGAAGGAGACACTCAAATATTGATACCACATGACTACCCAGAAAACATAATAATCCAGATGACTAACAAACCAACAATCAATAGTATTTCAATTCCCGCACGATCAGAAGTAGTTAGACAAATTCAAATTAAAAACAAATAAGGAAGGCTAAGTTCGGGTGTAACTGAACATTACATACTCAGCTGAGAGCTTTGGAGACAAAATAAGGGAAAATCACAATTTAGCAAAATGAACCTAGGGTAACCCTGGAATGTGTTTATATGACATGTGTATCAAATGTAAGGTGTTAATGATTATTTAAAACGTAGTGGCCTTAGTTCTATAGGTGGACGCCTTTTCGAGATATCGCAATAAGGGTGGACCAGGGGTGACTGTAGAATGTGTTTGTACGATATGGGTATCCAATTAAAAGTATTAATGAGGGTGTTAAAAAGGAGTAGCCCTTAGTTGTATATGTGAAGGCGGGAGCATGTCATTATTCTGTATTACAAAATTCTGGGTGACAAAATTCTGTAAATTGCAGAAAAATTCTGCTTGAACAAAATTCTGCTTTTTAAAATTCTGTTTAAATCTGGAAGTCAAAATTACGGAATCATGGCATGGCGTAGCCGGTGTTGGATCGGCTAAGGGTTATTTTTTTTTTTAAAGTGCGGCCGAATGCCGCCTACGCAGAAGGGTATACTACGCAGAAGGACATCACCGTAGCGGTAACCACGGTTATACCACACACCCGTACTTGGCATGGCGTAGCACAGGGTTATTTTTTATAAGCGCGGCCGAAGGCCGCCTATGCAGAAAAGTGTTCTACGCAGAATTACTGTGCATGGCGCACTTTTTCAAAATAATTACATGACCTCTTTAACATTGCTAACATTATATTCTAATACAGAATTTCGACACCAACCCTGTAAGGGCGTTTTCGAGATATCGACCAAAATGTGGACCAGGGTGACCTAGAACATCTTCTGTCGGGTACCGCTAATTTATTTATATATGTCATACCACGAACAGTATTCTTGCCAAGATTCCAAGGGCTTTTGATTTCGCCCTGCAGAACCTTTTCCTTTTCTTCTACTTAATATGGCAGGTGTAACACCCATTTACAAAGTTTTTTCTTAAGTTATATTTTGCGTCAATAAACAAATCCCATTACCATGTTTAATCTCTTTTTTCATATTTGGTACAGAATTATGGCATTTTTTTAATTTTTCGTAATTTTCGATATCGGAAAAGTGGGCGTGGTCATAGTCGGATTTCGGCCATATTTTATACCAAGATAAAGAGACTTCAGATAAGTACGTGAACTAAGTTTAGTTAAAATATATCGTTTTTTGCGCAAGGTATCGTGTTAACGGCCGAGCGGATGGACAGACGGTCGTCTGTGTATAAAAACTGGGCGTGACTTCAACCGATTTCGCCCATTCACAGAAAACAGTTATCGTCATAGAATCTATGTCCCTACCAAATTTCACAAGGATAGATAAATTTTTGGTCGACTTATGGCATTAAAAGTATTGTAGACGAATTAAACGAAAAAGGGCGGAGTTACCCCCATTTTGAAATTTTCTTTTATCTTTGTATTTTGTTGCACCATGTCATTGCTGGAGTCGAATGTTGACATAATTTACTTTTATACTGTAAAGATATTAAATTTTTTGTTAAAATTTGACTTAAAATTTTTTTTTTTAAGTGGGCGTGTTCGTCATCTGATTTCGCAAATTTTTATTTAGCACACATATAGTAATAGGAGTAAAGTGCCTACCAAACTTCGTCATGATATCTTCAAAGACTGCCAAATTACAGCTTGCAAAACTTTCAAATTACCTCCTTTTAAAAGTGGGCGGTGCCACGCCCATTGTCCAAAATTTTTTTAATTTTCTATTTTGCGTCATAAGATCAACGCACCTACCAAGTTTCATCGCTTTATCCGTCTTTGGTAATGAATTATCGCACTTTTTCGGTTTTTCGAAATTTTCGATATCGAAAAAGTGGGCGTGGTTGTAGTCCGATTTCGTTCATTTTAAATAGCGATCTGAGATGAGCGCCCAGGAACCTTCACACCAATTTCATCATGATACCTCAAAATTTACTGAAGTTATCGTGTTTACAGGCGGAAGGAGAGACGGACGGACGGACGGACATGGCTAAATAAATTTCTTTTTTCACCCAGATCATTTTAATATATGGAAGTCTATATCTATCTCGTTTAGTTTATGCCGTTGCGGATTACCGTTATGCGAACAAAGTTAATATACTCTGTGAGCTCTTCTCAGCTGAGTATAATAACTATTCAGATTTACTAATTCCACAACAAGAATTGTCTGAAGGTTTTTTTATAGCAAACACACTAGCAAATTCACAACAAACATTTGTTAGAATTATAAGTACAACAAATAAAAATTCAACACTGCAAGATTTTAATATACGTACAGAAAATTTTAATGATTATACAATAGTTAAAAATAATAAACTCGAAAATAGGGCTGTAACGACAGCCTAAGAGCAACTCACCACATCAACCATACATCAGCTGATGTATGTACTAGTTGACCGAACACGCTCGCACGGGCGAATGCAACCCGGCGCGTGAGTGGTTCGGCCATTAAAATTTGGCAGCTGAAAACCTAAGTGTGACTTACAAAAAACTATATTGGTGAAACGTTCTGAAAATTAAAGATATTGGAAACCGAATAAAACCTTAATATTAAATTGTTAAATATAAAGTTTTATTATTTGTTAATTATTGGACGTGCTTATTGGAAGCCCTCCAAGATCCACATTACGAACACTACAAAATCGTAAGTAGAGTTCACATGGCGACCGTGACATCGAAACCACGCCACGGGAAATACAAAATGGTGGCATTACATGATTTTCTTGGTTATGAAGAGTAACCAAAATTAGATTGGCCTGGCAAAGGATTAATCCAACTCTGCCAATAAGTTTTATGTGGTAGTCAGTCGTGACACCACTTTGCAATTTAACAATATCAATACGCTGAATACAACATTTCTACAAACTTCAACGCAAATTCATGCTACATTTATTCCGGCAAACATTCTTTTTTCGAGATGATGATTTTGGTACATGCGACTACCCACCGTGTGGCATATTTTCAAGGCACAAGCACCAGTAGGAACCAGCAAAGACCAGCAGCAGAAAATATGTATTTAATATGTATGTATGTATTACATTCCTTTACCTACGTCTTTTACTAAACACATGTATGTGTACAAAATATTAAAATTTTCATTAAATGCGGTGCGTTCGCATAATATATTTTAGATTTCGGTTACAACAGTGCGTCTATTAATAAAACACCTGGATTTTTTTTTTTATAAAACGATGCGTGCGTCTAAATTCTAAACTTAACCTCTCACAAATCTTCCATTTAAGGATTTCTGTTACCCCAGGTAGATTTTCTTCAATACATTAATTTTTCAGCAAAATATCATACTGAGTGAATTAGATGTACAGACTGCTAGTACCCTATAAAATTGATAATTTTTGATATACATATGCGGTGATTTCGTTAAAAACCAATGAAATTTCTTTTTGATACATGCGGCGGTTCAGTTAAATACAATAAACATTTTTTTATATAAACGGTGGTTCCGTGAAAAGCCAAGTGAGATTTTTTTTATAAAGCGGTGCGTCCGTGAAAATATACGAATTTTTTTTTTACAAAGCGGTGAGTCTGTGAATATAAATGGATTTTTTGAACAAGTTACAACAATTTTGAAATTTTTCCCAATTAATACCTATATACTTCTTTGCAGGATTTAAATTCAATTACTTCTTAAAGATTTTTCTATACAAGTATAATGCAGTTTTCATTTATTCTTCCAATAAATTGTTAAATACTTCTTCAGTGCCTACTCACCTGCAAATCAGTTCTCTTATACAAAAATTTTTTTTTCTTTTTCCTCAACATTTCAGCTTAAATATAAATTCAGACATTCAAATAAGTACTTCATTAATTTCATAGTTTGAACTGAATTATTTTTGCTATTCTGGTAACTACATACATATGTACCATAGAAGTGGTAAACAAGTGCAAAAAATTCAGACTCAGAATCCGATCCCGATAATTCACCCTCAAGCTACGAAAGTGTAGCTTCATCCTCGACAGAAGAAGTCACAAACCAGGAAAATAGATTTTCTTTGTCAACAGATTTTCCAGGCCTCGAAAATCCTTCCATTAAAAATTCAACTTCAAATTTAGATTCAAATCTTAACGATTCAAATAGTGCAAAACTAACTTCAACTTCTTTTACTTTAAAATCAGATCTTAACGATCCAAATAGTACAAACGTGGCATCACCTTCTGCTAATTCAGCTCCAGATCTTAACGATCAAATCATGGCAACACCTGAGGAAAAGAGAATTTGTATTAACACATGTGCTAATTCTATTAGAGAAAACTACAGTGGTGACCCTCTTGCACTTGATTCTTTTATAGACAAAATTGCATTACTTGAACAATTCGCTACTGCAGATTTAACTGATACTTTTATAGCGTTCTTAAAATCAAAACTAGAGGGTAAAGCCCGTGAAGCAATACCAAGACAAGTAAATTCAGTTAATGAAATTAAAACAGCTCTACGTAGTAGGATCAAACCGGACAACTCGAAAGTTGTAGCAGGAAAAATTGCAGCGTTGCACGTTAATAACAATAATTATACAGATTTTGCCAAAAAAGTTGAAGATTTAGCTGACTCACTTGAGCGGTCTCTTATTATTGAAGGAATCACTCAAGCAAAAGCTTACGAAATGGCAGTAGAACAAAATGTTAACGTGTGTCGTTTAAATGCAAAATCAAATTTAGTAAAAACCATTTTAGCCTCAACGGCATTTACAGATCCGAAAGACGTGGTAGCAAAATTAATTGTAGAACAAAATAACGAAGTAACTGAGCGCCAGGTTTTAGCTTTTCGATCACGTGGTAACAACACATTCAGCAATTCACGTGGTTGTTATCGAGGCTTTTACCCAAACCGCGGCTATACTGGTTATAGAAATAATAGTAGTTCATTTTCATACAATAGCAACTATAACGGCAACAATAATCAAAGATAAAGGTATTATAACGGAAATAGATACCAGAATAATAACAATAATAATACGCGTTCAAATACAAATCCTAATTCAAACAACAGTAACAATAGAGGTAACAATTCGAGATCAGCCAATGGTAGAGGTAGAAACGCAAACGTTCGCGCTTTAAACGCCAGCGCCCCTCAGGAGCGAACACTGGAGGAGGACGAACTAAGCCAGTAAGCGAACATCCCTCACCAACAGGCATCTATTGTTGAAATTTAAATTACTCTGATTTCATTGAATTACAACTTAACGAGTAACAAAAATTTTGTTCTTTCCTAATAGACACTCAAGCGGACATTTCTTTAATAAAGATATGTTTAGACAGAAATATTTCCTTAAATACGAACGACATTATTAACATTACCGGTGTCACTTCTAATCCAGTTTCTACTTTAGGTAAAATTACAGCAAATTTAAATTTTTCTAACTTTTCTATTAAACATACTTTACATGTAGTAAATGAAGACTTTAATATTCCATCCGATGGCATACTGGGTAAAGATTTTCTGAAAATAAACAAATGCATTATTAATTATGAAAGAAATAGAATTTCCTTTTGGGTAGGTAATGAAAAAGTTGTGATACCAATCCTACACGGAACAGAAAGCGACAGTTGTATCATTCCTCCAAGATGTGAAATATTCTGACTTTTTGATTTAGGAGATTCACCCGAGCCACTTTTCGTGGACTCGCAGGAAGTTGAAAAAGTTTTCACAGCTAGGTGCATTGTTAATTCCCATAACCCTATAATTAAAGTCATAAACACCACGGATGATATAAAGTATGTGAAAAGAAATAGTATTCGAACAGAAAAACTTTCGAATTAGAATGTTTATACAATTAACAAGACAAAATCAGAAGAGAAACGAACGAAAAAACTTATTTCAATTTTAAAAAATCAAATACCTCAACATGCTCATAGTAAACTAATTGACCTTTGCATAGATTATGCCGACATTTTCGCTCTTGACACGGACAAAATGACTTTAAACAACTTCTACGAGCAAAAATTAAGACTGACAGACAACAAGCCGGTATATGTTAAAAACTATCGATTGCCATACTCTAAACGCGAAGACATAAATCGCCAAGTAAATAAACTGTTAGACAACGATTTGATTGAACCCAGTTATTCCAATTACAATAGCCCCTTGATTGTAGTCCCAAAGAAAGATACTAATGGTCAAAAAGCTTATCGTATGTGCGTAGATTTTCGCGCAGTAAACAAAAAACTCATTGCTGATAAATTTCCACTAGCTAGAGTTGACGATATTTTAGACAATCTCGGTAGAGCAAAGTATTTTTCCACATTAGACCTTTTTTCCGGATTTCATCAAATCCCCTTGCATCCTAACTCACGTTACATTACTTCTTTCAGCAACTCGGTCGGCACATTTAGATGGAAAGTGCTTCAATTCGGTTTAAACATAGCACCTAATTCATTCTCACGAATGATGACAATAGCTTTTTCGGGTATACCACCCAACGTCGCATTTTTATACGCCGACGATATTATCGTTGTTGTTGTTGTTGTTGTAGCAATGCTCGCCCCACCTAATAACCGCGACCGATCACAAATTGTCATCAATATCCTCTAACGGGAGTCCAAGGAAACTTGCCGTTTCAACATGGGTGGACCATAAGGAAAGGGGTGTTAGAGGCGTTGGTTCCACATTACAATTAAAGAGATGGTTGGTGTCATGTGGGGACATATTGCAAGCGGGGCATATATTTTGTATGTCGGGGTTGATTCTGGATAGGTAAGAGTTTAACCTGTTACAGTATCCAGAACGAAGTTGAGCAAGAGTGACACGCGTTTCCCTGGGGAGTATGCGTTCCTCTTCCGCGAGTTCTGGATATTTTTCTTCAAGTACTGGATTCACCAGGCAATTCCCGAAATAAAGGTCCGACGCCTGTCTATGGAGTTCACCAAGGACCTGCTTGTGTTTTTTCGCTTCATACGGCTGGGTTCTCAGGTGCCGTATTTCCTCAAAATGCTTACGGAGATGACTCCTTAGGCCCCTAGGCGGTGCTGGTTCGTCAATCAGATGTCTGTTGGGATGCCCAGGTTTCTGGGTTTTCAACAGAAACTGTTTGGTCAGCATCTCATTTCTCTCCCTGATGTGGAGTATTCTCGCCTCATTATGCAAATGGTGTTCTGGGGACATAAGAAGACAGCCCGTGGCGATTCTGAGAGCAGTATTTTAGCAGGCCTGTAGTTTCTTCAAGTGGGTAGTTTTTAGGCTTGGCGACCATATGGGTGACGCGTAGCACGTAATCGGCTGGCTAATTGCTTTGTATGTGGTCATGAGCGTTTCTTTATCTTTTCCGCAGGTACTGCCAGCAAGGGATTTGAGGATTTTATTACGGCTCTGAATTCTCGGAACAATTGCGGTTGCGTGCGCACCAAAATGTAGATCCTGATCAAACGTCACACCCAAGATTTTGGGGTGTAGGACAGTCGGTAGCGTAGTGCCATCGACGTGGATGTTCAATATGGTCGACATTTGGGGCGTCCATGTTGTAAATAAGGTCGCGGAAGATTTAGTCGGTGACAATGCCAGGTTTCGCGAGGCGAAAAAACTGGAGAAATCAGGGAGATAGCCGTTTATTTTATTGCATAGCTCATCGATCTCTGGGCCTGGGCCTGTGGCCATTATTGTGCAGTCATCGGCGTAGGAAACGATTGTGACTCCTTCCGGTGGTGAAGGTAGCTTAGATATGTAGAAATTAAACAAAAGTGGGGATAGGACACCACCCTGTGGCACCTCCTGTTTAATTCTCCTTGGTTTTGATGTTTCGTTTCTGAATTGCACCGATGCCTGCCGACCACCCAGATAATTTGCGGTCCACCTTTTAAGACATGGGGGAAGGGTAGACCCTTCCAGGTCTTGCAGTAATGAGCCATGGTTGACCGTATCAAAGGCTTTTGATAGGTCTAGCGCTACGAGTACTGTTCTATGGTGGGGGTGTTGATTCAAACCGCAATTTATCTGGGTGCTAATGAAATTTAGCGCGGAGGTAGTGCTATAGAGTTTTCTGAAGCCATGCTGATGAGGGGCTAGCTGCAAATGTGCTTGGAAATAAGGGAGCAAAATGGCTTCAAGCGTCTTTGCCACTGGCGATAGGAGAGATATCGGACGATATGACTCACCTACGTTAGGTGGAGAGAGACAGGTTGAAGACATGCGCTAAATAATTGAAACCCTCTTTCCCTAGGTTTTTAAGCATCGGCATGGCTATGCCGTCTGGGCCCACTGCTTTGGATGGTTTAGCGCGACCAATGGCGTCCTCAACCTCTCTAGCGGTGATGGTGATTGGTGACGCGCTGAATTTGTGTTTATGTGCGTGTCTATTGGCTCTCCGTCTATCTTTGTCGACCGTAGGATGCATTATATATTGTCGGCAGAAAGCGCTCGCGCATTTTTCCGCATCCGACAGCACCTTATCGCCAAAGGCGATGGAAACTTTGTCTTTGTGCTTAATCGGATTCGATAGGGACTTTACGGTGGACCAAAATTTACCTACACCGGCCACCGTGGTGTGATGGTAGCGTGCTCCGCCTATCACACCGTATGCCCTGGGTTCAACTCCCGGGCAAAGCAACATCAAAATTTTAGAAATAAGATTTTTCAATTAGAAGAAAATTTTTCTAAGCGGGGTCGCCCCTCGGCAGTGTCTGGCAAGCGCTCCGATTGTATTTCTGCCATGAAAAGCTCTCAGTGAAAACTCATCTGCCTTGCAGATGCCGTTCGGAGTCGGCATAAAACATGTAGGTCCCGTCCGGCCAATTTGTAGGGAAAAATCAAGAGGAGCACGACGCAAATTGGAAGAGAGCTCGGCCTTAGATCTCTTCGGAGGTTATCGCGCCTTACATTAATTTTTGGCCATAACCGTTTAGACGGTTAAGCGCCAATTAAGTAAGTAAGTAAGTAAGGTAGAGAGGTTACAACCTCTTAGGTGCTCTTCCCATTTCGCCCGCTTGTGTTCGTCCACAAGCAATCTGATGCGTTGGTTTATATCCCTTATTTGGGGTCGCCTGGATCAAGCTGTTTTATAAGGTCGCGTTCCCTCGCTAAGCTCGCGGCCTCCGCCGGGAAGTGGGGCCGGATTTCGGGAATTCTCCCGGCGGGAATGAAATGTGCCGAGGCGGATTCAATGACCTTACGGAAGGCACGCTCCCATTGGCGGGCATCATTCGGGATAGGGAGGGCAGCAAAGCTGCTGTCTGTTGCAGATTTATATTCTTCCCACTTTCCTTTTTTGAAGTTGCGGTACGCTCGAACGAAATAAGTATGGGCAGGTGGTCGGATGCCAATGTTACCATCGGCTGCCAGTTGACGCAGTTTACGAGTTCTGCGCTCACGATTGAGATATCTGGCGAGCTATGACAGCTTCCTACCATACGTGTGGGGGCGTCTCCGTTTATTGTGCAGAACGTCGTTTCTTCTATTTTATCCGCCAACATCTCACCCCTACTGTCCGCCCGCAAGTTTGAATGCCATAGGTCCGTGATGGGCATTGAAATCGCCTAAGATAATGCGATTGTTGCCAGTGAGTAAGGCCTCGATTTTAGGGCGGTATCCACTGGGGCAACAGGTGACAGGAGGGATGTAGATGTTGATGATTTCTAGATTTGCATCGCCTGACCGGACAGATAGGCCTTGACGTTCTCAGACATTGTCCCTGCGGTCGATGCCAGGATCAAATATATGATATTGCACAGAGTGGTGTATAATAAACGCGAGGCCGCCTCCATTTCCGCTCTCGCGGTCCTTCCTGTGGACATTATACCCAGAGCAGGTCTGCAATGCAGATCTTGCTGTGAGTTTAGTCTCTTGAATCGCAGCAATGCGGATGTTGTGCCGCTTCATGAAATCGACTATCTCCGTAATCCTCCCAGTTAGTCCATTACAGTTTAACTGCAGAATTCTGAAGTGCATGAGGGGTGACGCCGCCACTCTCGGGGTAAGTGACGGGTGACTACGCCTAGGTTGTGGAAGGTCAGGACGCAATTGCTGTTGTGGCCTTGGGACTGGGCGCCCTTGGGCAAGCATTGGGGTATCCGGATGATTTGGGTTTGTGACCTGGCAACATGGCGCGATGAAACCCGTCGAGGGGTTGCCGTCGCGGAGACCAGAACATCTAGGAAAGTGGCACCACCCAAGGCAGGAGCTGCATTGAGCGGATGTCGCAAACCTATATATTCTGTGCTGGCAGACGGTGCAAACGGAGGTAGGGACTAAGAGTCTGTTTCCCTGACCTGCACGATTGCTGCCAGAAAAGAGGGGGGGGGGGGGGGGGGGGGGGAGAAGAAGACGGGGGCAGGGGCTGATGCTCAGCATTGCTACCAGCTCTACTACGAAGGTAGTAGTTATGAGTGGTATCAGCTGTTTGAGTTGTTGGCGCCGTGGGGCGCGAGCAGCAGCGGGTACTTGTTGTGGCTTGCTGAGCAGCGAGGCTGCTGGAAGGTAGTGGAGGGGCGCTTAGGCGTAGACTACGGAACGCCCTTGGGCGTGAGCAGAAAGGAGCCACAAAAGATTTATAAAAGTTACGTCGACGTCGGGTTTTGGGATCAAGCCCAGGACAACCTGTCTGATGCAACCATCCCTTGCACGAGACACACTGAACAGAGTATGACCGTCCTGACCCTGATTGGGTTCGATACCTTCCCGGAGTAAGAGAATATGTAGCAGTCCTGCTGCAAGGAGCTGCTGGGAGGATGACAATTTGTGGGAGGGACGAAACAAATTAAATGGGGTCACACTGAAATGACAGTCCTTGGTCGGGAAAAATCCCGAGTCGCTCCGGTACATAGAACCGACTGCCTTGGGAAGCGACGATGTTATCGTCATAGGTTGTAGTGAAGCACACCACATTAAAAATCTTTCAAAAGTTTTCAATACTTGTAGGTCTTTCAATCTCAAACTTAGCCCAAATAAATGCAACTTTTTACGACCAGAAGTTACATTTTTAGGTCACAAATGTTCAGCCAAAGGTTTGTTGCCAGACGACTCTAAAATAAACGCAATTAAAAAGTATACAAAATCGACTGACAAAGACGCGGTACGACGATTCGTCACGTTTGCAAACTATTACAGACGGTTTATGCCTAATTTTGCGTCTCTGGCAGCGCCTCTAAATCGATTAAGCAGAAAAAGAGTTGAATTTGTATGGGATGTTGAGTGCGAAAGAGCATTTTTATCTTTGAAAGCAGCGTTACTTTCACCAAAATTACTTCAATATCCAGATTTTACTAAACAATTCATTATTACAGTTGATGCTTCCACAACTGAATGTGGCGCTATTTAAGTCAAGAACAGCTAGGTAGTGATTTACCAATTTGTTTCACTTCTAAAGCATTTAATAAAGCCGAACAGAAAAAACCCATTATAGAATTAGAGCTTTTAGCTATTTACTTTGCAATCGAGCAATTTCGACCATACGTTTATGGCACCCATTTTATTGTAAAGTCAGATCATAGACCTCTAGTATACTTATTCAATATTAAAGACCCATCTACAAAACTTTCAAGAATAAGATTAGAATTTGCAGAATATAACTTTACTATAGTTTACATAAAGGGTAAATCAAATGTTGGTGCTGATGCACTATCGCGTGTTACAATCGATGAGATCAAGGAATCGAACAAACAAATTTTAGCAGTTCAGACAAGATCAATGACAAAACAGCAAAACGACAATAATCTTCATATTAAAACAGACAAAAACGACGAAAAACAACTTACTTCACATGTCTACGACAAATTTTCATTTAAGTTTTGGAAAAAAGTTCCACGGATAAGATCTGCTATTACGTGCGATAAAACGAAATAATGACTTTAGAGAAATTACTTTCGAGGCTTGAATCAGAAGCCGGCAAACACAAAATTAAGCAGATTGAATGGCCTAAAATCGATATTTTGTTCGAACATTATACTATTACAAATTTCAAAAATATTGGAAATAAAATTTTAAAATCATTAGAAATTTTACTAACAGATCCAGTGGAGACAGTAACAGATGAAGATACAAAATTAAAGCTTATGAAAACTTACCATAATGATCCCATTTCTGGTGTACATTGCGGAATGAAAAGACTTTGCGCAAAACTGCGAACAAAATTTTATTGGAAGAACATGATTCGTGATATATCGAAATATATCAAAAATTGTAATGATTGTCTTTCAAACAATGTGAAACCTAAAACAAAAGAAAAACTTGTTTTAACACCAACTCCTTGTAAACCATTTGATATACTAGTAATTGACACAATAGGACCCCTACCTGAGTCCAAATATGGTAACAAGTTCGCACTTACCATGATTTGCGACATAACTAAATACCTGGTAACAGTCGCTGTGCCAGACAAATCGGCAAAAACAATCGCTTCAGCAATTTTTGAAGGATTCATTTTAACATACGGCACAATGAATGCCATTAAATCAGATTTAGGTACTGAATTTAAAAATGAATTATTTGAAGAATTAACTAAACTTCTAAATATTGAACATAATTTTTCAACTGCATACCATCACGAAACTGTTGGCACGATTGAACGTAACCATAGAATTTTTAATGAATACTTACATGCATATTTTAAAGTTAATTTTTCTGATTGGGATGTTTATTTAAAATATTTTACTTTCCTACACAACACTACGAGTAGCACAGTTTTCGACAATCAATTTTCTCGTTTCGAGTTAGTGTTTAGGAAAAAGGCAACTTTGTCTAATGAATTAACAAAAGAAAAAATTGACCCAATTTATAATGTCGAAAACTATGCCAAAGAAGTCAAGTTTAGGATGCTGAAAACGCACAAAATGGCACAAAATCTAATTAATAAAAATAAATTACAAAGTAAAAACCTGTACGATAAAACGGCACGACCTTTAATTGTAAAAATCGGAGATAAAGTACTTTTACAAAAAGAACCACATCATAAACACGAAAATATTTATCAAGGTCCGTTTATTATAACAAAAATTAACGAGCCTAACGTAGCTATTTTCGATGAAGTTAAAAACAAAGAAAAAGTAGTACATAAAAAGCGCCTAAGTAAAGTAAATTAACATTACTTTAATACTTTGATTAAACTTTAAATTTGATTGAAAAATATATCCAAAATTTTTTTTTAGTACTAGCATTTAAGCAGCCACGAAGGCTAAAAAAAAAATGTTAAAACAAACAAAAAAACAAAAAAAAGCACAAAATTTTGTATATCCAAAAAACATTATTAAAAGCAGCAAAGATTAAAAATGTAAAACTTTAACAAATCTAATATATATTAAAATGTAATTATTTACAAAAGAAAATTCAAACAAAACAAATATAAAAAGAATTTTACTAATTTAACTTTTAATTAATATTCCCGCCAATAACTTTCTAGTTCCTACCAGTAAACGAATATAAATGTAAATAAAATTTGAGTATTTTTACTTCTAAGTTCATTTGTAATAATCAGTAATAAAAATGGTTCCGAGCCAACGAATTAAAAAGGGGAGGTACACCCTAATATAAATATATATTCGCTTGTTCGCAACATTTTTTATAAGTTTTTGGCCAAAGAAGAATGTGACAAAATTGATCACTTTGCCAATTTTCTTTTACCCAAAAAGAACGCCAGCCTAAGAGCAACTCACCACATCAACCATACATCAGCTCATGTATGTACTAGTTGACCGAACACGCTCGCACGGGCGAATGCAACCTGGCGCGTGAGTGGCTCGGCCATTAAAATTTGGCAGCTGAAAAAGTAAGTGGGACTTACAAAAAACTATATTGGTGAAACGTTCTGAAAATTAAAGACATTGGAAACCGAATAAAACCTTAATATTAAATTGTTAAATATAAAGTTTTATTATTTGTTAATTATTGGATGTACTTATTGGAAGCCCTCCAATATCCACATTACGAACTCTACAAAATCGTAAGTAGAGTTCACTGGACCAACAATAAGCAAAAATTAGAAAGATTAAATAAAAATTTTCCAAACTTTGCAAATAAATCACTTAGTGCATTATGTGCAGAATTCATTGACATTTTTTCAATGGAAACAGAACCAATTACTGCTAATACTTTTTACAAACAAAAACTTCATATGAAAGACAATAACCCAGTCTACGTAAAAAATTATAGAATACCAGAAGCTCATAAGAGTGAAATTAATAAACAAGTAAATAAATTAATTAAGGATGACATAATAGAACCTTCAATCTCAGAATTTAATAGTCCAATTTTATTAGTACCGAAAAAATCACTACCGATTAACCAAGAAAAAGATGGAGAATGTTGTAGATTACAGACACGTAAATAAAAAATTAACCGCAGATAAATTTCCTTTACCAAGAATTGATGACATACTAGAACAATTAGGAAGAGCTAAATATTTTCATTCTTAGATTTAATGTCTGGACTTCACCAGATTGAACTCAGCGAGGAATCGAGAGATATCACATCCTTTACAGCAGATAATGGTACTTATCGTTTTAAAAAGATTACCGTATGGCCTTAAAGTAGCACCGAACTCATTCCAGAGAATGATGACATTTCCATTTGCAGGCTTAAAACCTTCACAAGCATTCCTATACATGGACGATTTAGTCGTATTAGGATGCTCCGAACATCATATGATTAAAAATTTACGAAATGTTTTCGCAACTTGTAGAAAATATAATTTAAAATTACATCCGGATAAATGTTTATTTTTCAACCAAGAAGTAACTTACCTTGGTCATAAATGCACAAGCAAAGGAATTTTGCCAGACCCCAATAAATTCGAAACTGTTAAAATTTCCCAACCCCTAAAAATGCGGATGAGGCGAAAAGATTCGTCGCATTTTGCAATTATTACAGAAGATTTATTCCAAATTTTGCAGAATATTCTAGAATAGTAACAAGACTTTGCATTAAAAATGTAGTCTTCGACTGGACAAAGGATTGCACAAAATGCTTTGACTATTTGAAAGCTGCGTTAATAAGCCCTAATATCATACAATATCCCCATTTCAATAAACATTTTTGTATAACAACTGACGCAAGTGGGTATGCTTGCGGAGCAGTATTAAGCCAAGAGTATGAAGGAAAACAATTGCCAATTGCCTATGCATCAAGATCATTTACTAAAGGAGAAATTAATAAAGTAATAATTGAGAAAGAATTAGCGGCCATTCATTGGGCGATAACATATTTTAGACCATACATTTACGGTAGAAAATTTTTGATCAAAACAGGACCACAGACCCTTAACATTCCTATTTTCGATGAAAAATCTGTCATCAAAGTTAACTAGAATCAGATTAGATTTGGAAGAATATGATTTCGGGGTGTGTAGTATATCGCAGGTTAAAAAAAACTATGTTGCCCACGCATTATCACGCATAGATATTAAAGACCCAAAACAAATATCGGTAGAAGCGTGTAAAATATTAAAAGTTACGACTAGATCGGAAACTAACAAAAATTATAACAATAAAGATCCCAGAGTAAAAATGAAGAAAATAACAAGTCACAACGAGAAACCAATAATATTTGATCATTTTCGATCCTCCGAAATTATGTTTCAAAAAAGAGTAGTATATATTTTGTTGCTGTTGAATTGTGTTTTATAATTTGTTTCAAGATATGTAGTTTAATTATAAAATAGGAGATCAGGGGATCTCAATTGTGAGGATGGTCGAATTGTAGTATGTGTACTTGTGCATTTGAACTGTATAACATATTTTGTTTTCATGTTTGATATAGAAAGCTTTGTTTCAAATGGTTAGCAATATATTTTCATTTACTTTTCCCCTATATGTTTGTATGTATTTGTTTTATTTGTCAATTTGAATATTGTCTTATTCAAGTTTATATAAAATATGGAATTGTGTATGTAACGTATTTTCATTTTGAGAATTGTTTCTATGTTTGAATTTTGATTATTGTATAAGTGTTTGTGTGAATATGTTTAAAAGGGTGTTCACTTGTTCGATTTGTTGAAAAAGGACGTGTGGCACTCGGGGACTGCCGCGGTAAAGCTATTGCATATTATCAACTTATGCAATTATAATATTTATGCAACATTTTGTTTTCTTTGATATTAATTCAAGTTAACCTTTTTAAGCGTGGTGATCGATAAGAAAATAAATTTTTTACTTTTATTGAATAAATGAGAAGTTAATATTTAACTATCACTTTAACTTTAACTTTATTTTTTACTTTTACTTTAACTTTCATTTTAACTTTAACTTTATTTTTATACTCAGTTGAGCAGAGCTCACAGAGTATATTAAGTTTGATTGGATAACGGTTGGTTGTACATATATAAAGGAATCGAGATAGATATAGACTTCCATATATCAAAATAATCAGGATCGAAAAAAAATTTGATTGAGCCATGTCCGTCCGTTAACACGATAACTTGAGTAAATTTTGAGGTATCTTGATGAAATTTGGTATGTAGGTTCCTGAGCACTCATCTCAGATCGCTATTTAAAATGAACGATATCGGAGTATAACCACGCCCACTTTTTCGATATCGAAAATTTCGAAAAACCGAAAAAGTGCGATAATTCATTACAAAATACAGATAAAGCGACGAAACTTGGTGGATGGGTTGACGTTATGACGCAGAATAGAAAACTAGTAAGATTTTGGACAATGGGCGTGGCACCGCCCACTTTTACAAGAAGGTAATTTAAAAGTTTTGCAAGCTGTAATTTGGCAGTCGTTGAAGATATCATGATGGAATTTAGCAGGAACGTTACTACTATTACTATATATGTGCTAAATAAAAATTAGCAAAATTGGATTAAGAACACGCCCACTTTTTAAAAAAAAATTTTTTTTTAATTCAAATTTTAACAAAAAATTTAATATCTTTACTGTATATAAGTAAATTAAGTCAAAATTCAACTCCAGTAATGATATGATGCAACAAAATACAAAAATAAAAGAAAATTTCAAAATGGGCGTGGCTCCGCCCATTTTCATTTAGTTTGTCTAGAATACTTTTATTGCCATAATTCGAACAAAAATTTACCAATCCTTCTCAAATTTGGTAGGAGCATAGATTCTATGACGGTAACTGTTCTCTATGAAAATGGGCGAAATCGGTGGAAGCCACGCCCAGTTTTTATACACAGTCCACCGTCTGTCCTTCCGCTCGGCCGTTAACACAATAACTTGAGCAAAATCCGATATATCTTTACTAAACTAAGCCCACTTACTTATATGAACTCCCTTTATCTTGGTATAAAAAATTGCCGAAATCCGACCATAACCACGCCCACTTTATCGATATCGAAAATTACGAAAAATGAAAAAAATGCCATAATTCTATACCAAATACGAAAAAAGGGATGAAACATGGTAACTGGATTGGTTTATTGACGCAAAATATAACTTTGGAAAAAACTTTGTAAAATGGGTGTGACACCTACCATATTAAGTAGAAGAAAATGAAAAGATTCTACAAGGCGAAATCAACAGCCCTTGGAATCTTGGCAGGATACTGTTAGTGGTATTGCATATATAAATAAATTTGCAGTACCCGACAGATGATTTTCTGGATCACCTGGTCCACATTTTGGTCGATACCGCGAGAACGCCTTCACATATACATCTAAGGGCCACTCGCTTTTAAAACCCTCATTAATACCTTTAATTTGATATCCATATCGTACAAACACATACTAAAGTCACCCCTGTCCCACCCTAATGGCGATATCTCGAAAAGGCGTCCACCTATAGACCTAATGCCCACTCCCTCTTAAAATGCTCAGTAACATCTTTCGTTTGATACCCATATCGTACAAACATTCTAGAGTCACCCCAGGCCCACCCTAATGGCGATATCTCGAAAAGGCGTCCACCTATAGACCTAATGCCCACTCCCTCTTAAAATGCTCAGTAACATCTTTCGTTTGATACCCATATCGTACAAACATTCTAGAGTCACCCCAGGCCCACCCTAATGGCGATATCTCGAAAAGGCGTCCACCTATAGACCTAATGCCTACTCCCTCTTAAAATGCTCAGTAACACCTTTCGTTTGATACCCATATCGTACAAACATTCTAAGGTCACACCTGGCCCACCCTAATGGCGATATCGCGAAAAGGCGTCCACCTATAGACCTAATTCGCACTCCCTCTTAAAATGCTGAGTAACACCTTTCGTTTGATACCCATATCGTACAAACATTATAGAGTCACCCTTGGTCCACTTTTATGGCGATATCTCCCTTTTAAAACACTCATTACCACCTTTCATTTGATACCCATATCGTACAAACACATTCTAGAGTCACCCTGGCCCACCCTAATGGCGATATCTCGAAAAGGCGTCCACCTATAGACCTAATGCCCACTCCCTCTTAAAATGCTCAGTAACACCTTTCGTTTGATACCCATATCGTACAAACATTCTAGAGTCACCCCTGGCCCACCCTAATGGCGATATCTCGAAAGGGCGTCCACCTATAGACCTAATGACCACTCCCTCTTAAAATGCTCAGTAACACCTTTCATTTGATACCCATATCGTACAAACTCATTCTAGAGTCACCCTTGGGCCACCCTAATGGCGATATCTCGAAAAGGCGTCCACCTATAGACCTAATGCCCACTCCCGTTTAAAATGCTCAGTAACACCTTTCGTTTGATACCCATATCGTACAAACATTCTAGAGTCACCCCTGGCCCACCCTAATGGCGATATCTCGAAAGGGCGTCCACCTATAGACCTAGTGCCCACTCCCTCTTAAAATGCTCAGTAATACCTTTCATTTGATGCCCATATCGTACAAACACATTCTAGAGTCACCCCTGGCCCACCCTAATGACGATATCTCGAAACGGCGTCCATCTATAGACCTCATGCCCACTCCCTCTTAAAATGCTCAGTAACACCTTTCGTTTGATACCCATATCGTACAAACATTCTAGAGTCACCCTTGGTCCACCTTTATGGCAATATCTGGAAAAGGCGTCCACCTATAGAACTAAGGATTACTCCCTTTTAAAATACTTATTGCCATCTTTCATTTGATACCCATATCATACAAACACATTCTAGAGTCACCCCTGGCCCACCCTAATGGCGACATTTCGAAAAGGCGTCCACCTATAGACCTAATGCCCACTCCCTCTTAAAATGCTCAGTAACACTTCGTTTGATACCCATATCGTACAAACATTCTAGAGTCACCCCAGGCCCACCCTAATGGCGATATCTCGAAAAGGCGTCCACCTATATTCCTAATTCCCACTCCCTCTTAAAATGCTCAGTAACACCTTTCGTTTGATACCCATATCGTACAAACATTCTAGAGTCACCCTTGGTCCACCTTTATGGCGATATCTCGAAAAGGCGTCCACCTATAGACCTAATGCCCACTCCCTCTTAAAATGCTCAGTAACACCTTTCGTTTGATACCCATATCGTACAAACATTCTAGAGTCACCCCTGGCCCACCCTAATGGCGATATCTCGAAAGGGCGTCCTCCTATAGACCTAGTGCCCACTCCCTCTTAAAATGCTCAGTAACACCTTTCGTTTGATGCCCATATCGTACAAACACATTCTAGAGTCACCCCTGGCCCACCCTAATGACGATATCTCGAAAAGGCGTCCACTTATAGACCTCATGCCCACTCCCTCTTAAAATGCTCAGTAACACCTTTCGATTGATACCCATATCGTACAAACATTCTAGAGTCACCCTTGGTCCACCTTTATGGCGATATCTCGAAAAGGCGTCCACCTATAGAACTAAGGATTACTCCCTTTTAAAATACTCATTACCATCTTTCATTTGATACCCATATCATACAAACACATTCTAGAGTCACCCCTGGCCCACCCTAATGGCGACATTTCGAAAAGGCGTCCACCTATAGACCTAATGCCCACTCCCTCTTAAAATGCTCAGTAACACTTTTCGTTTGATACCCATATTGTACAAACGCATTTTAGAGTCACCCCTGGCCCACCCTAATGGCGATATCTCGAAAAGACGTCCACCTATAGACCTAATGCCCACTCCCTCTTAAAATGCTCAGTAACACCTTTCATTTGATTCCCATATCGTACAAACACATTTTAGAGACACCCCTGGTCCACCTTTATGGCGATATTTCGAAACGGCGTGCACCTATGGAACTAAGGATCACTCCTTTTCAAAATACTCATTAACAGCTTTCATTTGATACCCATATCGTACAAACATATTCTAGAGTCACCCCTGGTCCACCTTTATGGCGATTTCTCGAAAAGGCGTTCACCTATAGAACTAAAGCCCATTCCCTTTTAAAATACTCATTATCACCTTTCATTTGATACCCATATCGTACAAACACATTCTAGAGTCACCCCTGGTCCACCTTAATGGGGACATCTCGAAAAGGCGTCCACCGATAGACCTAAGGCCCACTCCCTCTTAAAATGCTCAGTAACACCTTTCATTTGATACCCATATCGTACAAACAAATTCTAGAGTCAGCCCTGGTCCACCTTTATGGCGATATCCCTAAATGGCGTCCATCCATAGAACTATGGCCTACTCTCTCTTAAAATACTCTTTAATACCTTTCATTTGATACACATGTCATACAACCACATTCCAGGGTTACCCCAGGTTCATTTTCCTTATTTGGTCTCCATAGCTCTCAACTGAGTATGTAATGTTCGGTTGCACCCGAACTTAGTCTTCCTTACTTGTTAACTTTAACTTTAACTTTCTCTTTAACTTTAACATTCATTTTAACTTAAACTTTAACTTTAACTTTAACTTTATCCTTAACTTTAACTTTAACTTTGACTTTAACTTTAACTTAAACTTTAACTTTAACTTTATCCTTAACTTTAACTTTAACTTTGACTTTAACTTTAACTTTAACGAGACAGCGTGCCACAGAGCAAGACCTATAGTGTTGCTGGTCACGCTGGACGTCAAAAAACGCTTTTAACTCAGCTAGGTGGGAGGACATGCTTGAGGCACTAGAAAGCACTTTCAAAGTACCGAAATATTTGTTAGAAATTTTAAGGGACTACCTAAGAGAGAGGTATCTAATATACGAAAGTACTCACGGTCAAAAAAAGGTAAAAATAACAGGTGGAGCAGCCCAGGGTTCGGTACTAGGTCCCGATCTCTGGAATATAACTTACGACAGTCTTCTTCGATTAGACATGCCAGAAAGCACCTTCCTCGTTGCCTTTGCAGACGACGTGGCATCTGTGATAACAGCATCAAGCTCCGAGCTGGCAGAGCTAAAATTAAACCAGGTCATGCGTAATGTAAATAGGTGGATGGCTAAGCACGGTCTCCAGTTAGCAACAGCCAAAACGGAGGTCGTCAAATTCACAAAGATACGTATTCCCACTACCAGGACATGATGGTTGGGGACCAGCCAATAGAAATACTCGCTTCAACGAAATATCTGGGAGTTAGGTTAGACAGCAAACTCAACTTCTCGGATCACATACGAGGGACCTGCGAAAGATCTGCGCGCATAATAGCGCAGTTGAGTAGATTAATGGCAAACACAGGTCGCCCAAAGCCATGCACAAGGAAGTTGCTTGCATCAGCCTTGGATTCTATACTCTTATATGGTGCAGAAATCTGGGCGAACGCAATGAAATACCGGAAGAACCGAGTCGCCCTCACCTCGGTCCAACGCAGAGGGGCGCTGCGAATATCTTCGGCTTACCGCACGGTATCAGCTGAAGCTGTCCTGGTCGTTGCGGGAACCATACCGATATATCTTCTCGTTGAGGAAAGAAAAACAATATATGACAACGGATCACAAGCAAGTAGAGCTGCTGTTGCAATGCAGGCGCGAGCAGAATCGATCCGACGCTGGCAAGATCAGTGGAGCAACAGCATCGCAGGAAAGTGGACTAGGGAACTAATCCCTGAACTGAATCCATGATTGAAGCGACCGCACGGAGAGGTAGACTTTTACCTGACCCAGTTTCTAACGGGACACGGTTACTTCCGCAAATACCTACACAGAATGGGTAAGGTTGATAGCCCGAGCTGCCTGTACTGTGGGAAAATATACGATGTACGCCACACCTTCTTCGAATGCAGGCACTTCTCCCATCAGCGAAGGAGGGTAGAAGAGGTACTTGGCGACCTATCCCCGGGCAGTGTCATTAATAACATGACCTGTCGAAGAGACAGATGGGATACGGTCAGCACATATGTGAGGCATATACTTACCAGTAAACGAGAAGACGGATGCCTAGCCCATTAGCGTAAGAGTAGCCATAGAGCTCACGTAGCGCGCACCCGTACCCGAAATAATGCTAAACGCGGTCCCAGGTACGGGGATTTGCGCGGGCCGTGGGAGGTTAGGTTTTAGTGGGTAGGCCTTCATGGAAGAAGAGAGTCCTACACTCGGAGAGTCTCGCAGGAGGCTTAAATATCCCGGTCAGTGCATAAAGCATTTCCTCCTTCCACGAAACACAAAAAAAAAAAAAAACAAATTTAACTTTAACTTTAACCTTAACTTTAACTTTAACTTTGACTTTAACTTTAACTTTAACTTAATTTTAACTTTAACTTTAACTTTAACTTTAACTTTAACTTTAACTTTAACTTTAACTTCAACTTTAACTTTAATTTTAACTTTAACTTCAACTTTAATTTTAACTTTATTTTTAACTTTAACTTTCGCTTTAACTTTAACATTCACTTTAACTTTAGCATTCACTTTAACTTTAACTTTAACTTTATCTTTAACTTTAACTTTAACTTTAACCTTAAATTTAACTTTAACTTTAACTTTAACTTTAACTTTAAATTTAACTTTAACTTTAACTTTAACTTCAACTTCAACTTTAACTTTAACATTAACTTTAACTTTAACTTCAACTTTAACTTTATTTTTAACTTTAACTTTAACTTTCTATTTAACTTTAACATTCACTTTAACTTTAACTTTAACATTCACTTTAACTTTAACTTTAACTTTAATTTTAACTTTAACTTTAACTTTATTTTTAACTTTAACTTTCGCTTTAACTTTATGATCCGGGGTGGGCGTGAGCTTAGCACCTGCTAACAAGCCAACCTAATATAAACGCACGCAAGTCATTTTCAGTCAAAAATGTCTCATGCACATACAACTTGTATGAGAGCAACTCAAATTGAATTTGCTGCGTGAAAACCTAACTCGATTTTCAATTTTTGTTCTCCGTGACATTTGACGTTAGATTTGACGTTTGCACACATGCTTTACATTGTCGCAACGCATGCTTATTTGGGTTGAGGCAAAAAACGCCGGTTGTTTGCGTGCGCTAAAAAAACGCAGTGCGATTTTATTAGGTTGGCTTCTAAGCGACCATATATGTATACGATAAGCGATAACACAATGGCTACTTCGTGAAAATCAACGACAGCTCTTTTAGTTTGATTTCGATGGTCGTACAGTGATGAAGTGTCGCACGCGCGCTTAAAACAGAGTACCAAAGATGGCGTGTGACACGTGTTCACCATTCAAGCATTGAAATCAAACTAAATAAATAATTAAATATATATATTATTCTTTTTTATGAGAGCTTCTCGAATTTCTATTCTCGCGATATTCTCGAATCTCGAAATGCTCGCGAGCTACTCGAGTTTCAATTCAGCCGCTGCATTGGCAGTACTCTATACATTTCGGTGTTTTTTATACTCAGCGTGCTTTGTGTAATATGGTTATTAAAAGAATTTAATTCTGAGTAGTGCCATTTAATCGGCACCAAGATAGAATTGAAATTATTCAGTAAATTTCGGCTTATTTATACTAAAATATTCTAAACAAATACTTATGTATTAAAGTTCCTATATACTAATCATACGTACATACATATTGCATGAGCCATATAAACGTTTGTACAAAGCAACCGTTCGCATGGTCGCTGTTGCATAACCGTGGTTCTTTATTGCACGCGCTTCGCTTGCTTGCCTGCCTGTGGGAACGTAATTATGTTGACGTTGCTTATTAGAAACACATTCATACTTACGACATAAGTAAAGTGTCGAATGCAATGCTGCGTGAGAAACATTTAGAACGCATGCAAGATATATGTATGTAACACCACCAATTTTTAGAGGATGATTTTACATTGAGTGTAAAGTCATTCTCTTTCAATTAAATTTATGACAGAGTCTCAAGTGGCTTGTTTACTAATAAGTGGTGTTGGCTTTGTAAATAAAGATTCTTTTTTCATTTTAATTGTTTTACTAGTGCGGTATTTGTCAGTGTGACGTACCTGAGTTTATATATTTTTTTCTTTGGTTTTGGTAATTACTTATCTTACAAATTTTTTTTTTTTGCTTACTAAATTTTTAATTGGGCTATTAGATGAGAAATTTTTTGTTTGTTTTATTATTGTATTTTTCTTTTGCATACAATAAAAATTGTCTTTGTGTTTACAAAATTTAAGTGTTCTCATTCTTTAGGTCTATTTTTATGTGCCTACTACGATTTTCTTATTTTTACTATTTTGATTTATGTTTTCTACGTTTCTATTTTCTACATTGTCTTTATCGATATTTACTACTCTAAAGGGAATTATAGTAAAATTATTATTTTTATCGATTTTGTCTACCTTATAGGGCCCTTTATATTACTATCTAACTTATGACCTGCTTCATTTTTTACTAACACTAAATCTCCTAAATTTATTTCTGTATATTGTGTTTTCCTATCATAAATAATTTTTTGTTTTTCCGTAGCCGCGTTTACTAATTTATATGCTCTATCTTGAGCTATTTGTAACCTATATTTAATTTCTTTGTCGTAAGCCTCATAATTGTATAATATATTATATATTATATTAATTTTCTCGTAAAAATTCGTAAGTCTGGGGTTTTTTGGCAAATACCAATTCGTATGGAAAATAATTCTGAACTGTAGATGGCGTTGTATTACAACAATACGAAAAATATTTAAGGTACTCATCCCAATCGTTTTTGTCAATGGATATGTAGCAACGTACATATTCATTGAATGTTCTATGACTACGTTCAACTGTGCCTAAAGTTTGATGGTGGTAAGGTGTTGAAGTTTTATGGTGTATTTTTAGAACCTTGCATTATTCCTCAAATAAGCTATTTTTATATTCGCTTCCCATATATGTTATAATTGTCTTCATGCAACCATAAACTAGGATAACATTTTTGAATATCGCTTTGGCTATTGTTTTGCATGTTTGGTGGGTACTGCAACTAAATATTCATTTCCGTTTTCCGACCTGGGAAGAGGGCTAATTGTATCTATTTGTTCTATGTCGAACGCTTTTGTGGGCGTTTCGGTTATAATCATAGGCTCTTTCAAGTTTTTAATTATTTTATTTTTATTACAATGAACGCATTTTTTTATATATTTTCTGATATCGTTTTTCATTCCTTTCCAATAGTTTTTTTGTTTTATTTCATGCGATTTATTCCTGCGCCACCTAAAACAGGATCGTCATAAAATTTGTGAAGAATTTCTTAAATTTTTTCGTTAGTTGTCACATGCATAACTTCTGGAGTTAATGCTATAATTAAGTTTTTGAGAACTTTGATACCAATTTTCTTTAAATGTGTCTACCCGGGTATAATCTTTAAACAATTTGTCTCCTAAGGACAACTGTATTTTTCTATTTCCTATATTGCCGGCTTCTTTCATAGGCCTGGCACAGATTTGACCTGAGTCAATCTTCGCCTCAACAATTTGGTTGTTAAGCTATTGCATAGATTTTATCGCGGGCTTGGCGACTAAATCAAAAAAAACCGTAACGGATATTTGTCAAAAAAGATCCGAAAAGGCTCGAAAAGGTTCGAAAATGTTCGTAAAGGTTCGATGTTAGCAACAGGCCAAATACATAAAATTGGATCTCTATCATTTACACGGTTACCAAATTGAGAATGTTTTAGTAAACACGAATGCGTAGCGAGCACGAAAGCAGAATCAATTATTTATTTAGTTTGAATTCAATGTTTGATCGGTGAATACGTGTCACATGCACTCTTTGGTACTCTGTTTTAAGCGCGCGTGTGACACTCCCACACCGTACGAGCATCGAAATCAAACTAAAAGAGCTGTCGTTGATTTTCACGAAGTAGCCATTGTGCTATCGCTTATCGTATACATATATCATTGTGAATGATGACAAAGTGTTATCTTATCTGTCAACTACCTGACAGGCTGTTCAAGGTTTTGACAGGCTCTTCAATATTGCGGCGCCTATCTTCAGCGGGTGATAGAAAGAGATACAGAATGAGACAGCGATAGTCAAATACGAATCAGGTGATCCAATCACTTTGAAATTTTGACGTCTATGCAGAAGAGATCACACTTTGTCATCATTCACAATGACATATATGGTCGCTTACAAGCCAACCTAATAAAACCGCACTGCGTTTTTTTAGCTCACGCAAACAACCGGCGTTTTTGCCCTAACCCAAATAAGCATGCGTTGCGACAATGTAAAGCATGTGTACAAACGTCAAATCTAAATGTCACGCAGAACAAAAATTGGAAATCGAGTTAGGTTTTCACGCAGCAAATTCAATTTGAGTTGCTCTCATACAAGTTGTATGTGCATGAGAAATTTTTGACAGAAAATGACTTGCGTGCATTTATATTAGGTTGGCTTGTTAGCAGGTGCTAAGCTCACGCCCACCCCGGATCATAAAGTTAGAGTTAAAGTTAAAGTTAAAGTGAATGTTAAAGTTAAAGCGAAAGTTAAAGTTAACAAGTAAGGGAGACTAAGTTCGGGTGCAACCGAACATTACATACTCAGTTGAGAGCTATGGAGACCAAATAAGGAAAATGAACCTGGGGTAACCCTGGAATGTGGTTGTATGACATGTGTATCAAATGAAAGGTATTAAAGAGTATTTTAAGAGAGAGTAGGCCATAGTTCTATGGATGGACGCCATTTAGGGATATCGCCATAAAGGTGGACCAGGGCTGACTCTAGAATTTGTTTGTACGATATGGGTATCAAATGAAAGGTGTTACTGAGCATTTTAAGAGGGAGTGGGCCTTAGGTCTATCGGTGGACGCCTTTTCGAGATGTCCCCATTAAGGTGGACCAGGGGTGACTCTAGAATGTGTTTGTACGATATGGGTATCAAATGAAAGGTGATAATGAGTATTTTAAAAGGGAATGGGCTTTAGTTCTATAGGTGAACGCCTTTTCGAGAAATCGCCATAAAGGTGGACCAGGGGTGACTCTAGAATATGTTTGTGCGATATGGGTATCAAATGAAAGCTGTTAATGAGTATTTTGAAAAGGAGTGATCCTTAGTTCCATAGGTGCACGCCGTTTCGAAATATCGCCATAAAGGTGGACCAGGGGTGTCTCTAAAATGTGTTTGGGAATCAAATGAAAGGTGTTACTGAGCATTTTAAGAGGGAGTGGGCATTAGGTCTATAGGTGGACGTCTTTTCGAGATATCGCCATTAGGGTGGGCCAGGGGTGACTCTAAAATGCGTTTGTACAATATGGGTATCAAACGAAAAGTGTTACTGAGCATTTTAAGAGGGAGTGGGCATTAGGTCTATAGGTGGACGCCTTTTCGAAATGTCGCCATTAGGGTGGGCCAGGGGTGACTCTAGAATGTGTTTGTATGATATGGGTATCAAATGAAAGATGGTAATGAGTGTTTTAAAAGGGAGTAATCCTTAGTTCTATAGGTGGACGCCTTTTCGAGATATCGCCATAAAGGTGGACCAAGGGTGACTCTAGAATGTTTGTACGATATGGGTATCAATCGAAAGGTGTTACTGAGCATTTTAAGAGGGAGTGGGCATGAGGTCTATAAGTGGACGCCTTTTCGAGATATCGTCATTAGGGTGGGCCAGGGGTGACTCTAGAATGTGTTTGTACGATATGGGCATCAAACGAAAGGTGTTACTGAGCATTTTAAGAGGGAGTGGGCACTAGGTCTATAGGAGGACGCCCTTTCGAGATATCGCCATTAGGGTGGGCCAGGGGTGACTCTAGAATGTTTGTACGATATGGGTATCAAACGAAAGGTGTTACTGAGCATTTTAAGAGGGAGTGGGCATTATGTCTATAGGTGGACGCCTTTTCGAGATATCGCCATAAAGGTGGACCAAGGGTGACTCTAGAATGTTTGTACGATATGGGTATCAAACGAAAGGTGTTACTGAGCATTTTAAGAGGGAGTGGGAATTAGGAATATAGGTGGACGCCTTTTCGAGATATCGCCATTAGGGTGGGCCTGGGGTGACTCTAGAATGTTTGTACGATATGGGTATCAAACGAAGTGTTACTGAGCATTTTAAGAGGGAGTGGGCATTAGGTCTATAGGTGGACGCCTTTTCGAAATGTCGCCATTAGGGTGGGCCAGGGGTGACTCTAGAATGTGTTTGTATGATATGGGTATCAAATGAAAGATGGCAATAAGTATTTTAAAAGGAAGTAATCCTTAGTTCTATAGGTGGACGCCTTTTCGAGATATCGCCATAAAGGTGGACCAAGGGTGACTCTAGAATGTTTGTACGATATGGGTATCAAACGAAAGGTGTTACTGAGCATTTTAAGAGGGAGTGGGCATGAGGTCTATAGATGGACGCCGTTTCGAGATATCGTCATTAGGGTGGGCCAGGGGTGACTCTAGAATGTGTTTGTACGATATGGGCATCAAACGAAAGGTATTACTGAGCATTTTAAGAGGGAGTGGGCACTAGGTCTATAGGTGGACGCCCTTTCGAGATATCGCCATTAGGGTGGGCCAGGGGTGACTCTAGAATGTTTGTACGATATGGGTATCAAACGAAAGGTGTTACTGAGCATTTTAAACGGGAGTGGGCATTAGGTCTATAGGTGGACGCCTTTTCGAGATATCGCCATTAGGGTGGCCCAAGGGTGACTCTAGAATGAGTTTGTACGATATGGGTATCAAATGAAAGGTGTTACTGAGCATTTTAAGAGGGAGTGGTCATTAGGTCATTAGGTCTATAGGTCTATAGGTGGACGCGAGATATCGCCATTAGGGTGGGCCAGGGGTGACTCTAGAATGTTTGTACGATATGGGTATCAAACGAAAGGTGTTACTGAGCATTTTAAGAGGGAGTGGGCATTAGGTCTATAGGTGGACGCCTTTTCGAGATATCGCCATTAGGGTGGGACAGGGGTGACTTTAGTATGTGTTTGTACGATATGGATATCAAATTAAAGGTATTAATGAGGGTTTTAAAAGCGAGTGGCCCTTAGATGTATATGTGAAGGCGTTCTCGCGGTATCGACCAAAATGTGGACCAGGTGATCCAGAAAATCATCTGTCGGGTACTGCAAATTTATTTATATATGCAATACCACTAACAGTATCCTGCCATGATTCCAAGGGCTGTTGATTTCGCCTTGTAGAACTTTTTCATTTTCTTCTACTTAATATGGTAGGTGTCACACCCATTTTTCAAAGTTTTTTCCAAAGTTATATTTTGCGTCAATACACCAATCCAGTTACCATGTTTCATCCCTTTTTTCGTATTTGGTATAGAATTATGGCATTTTTTTCATTTTTCGTAATTTTGGATATCGATAAAGTGGGCGTGGTTATGGTCGGATTTCGGCAATTTTTTATACTAAGATAAAGGGAGTTCATATAAGTAAGTGGGCTTAGTTTAGTAAAGATATATCGGATTTTGCTCAAGTTATTGTGTTAACGGCCGAGCGGAAGGACAGACGGTGGACTGTGTATAAAAACTGGGCGTGGCTTCCACCGATTTCGCCCATTTTCATAGAGAACAGTTACCGTCATAGAATCTATGCTCCTACCAAATTTGAGAAGGATTGGTAAATTTTTGTTCGAATTATGGCAATAAAAGTATTCTAGACAAACTAAATGAAAATGGGCGGAGCCACGCCCATTTTGAAATTTTCTTTTATTTTTGTATTTTGTTGCATCATATCATTACTGGAGTTGAATTTTGACTTAATTTACTTATATACAGTAAAGATATTAAATTTTTTGTTAAAATTTGAATTAAAAAAAATTTTTTTTAAAAAAGTGGGCGTGTTCTTAATCCAATTTTGCTAATTTTTATTTAGCACATATATAGTAATAGTAGTAACGTTCCTGCTAAATTCCATCATGATATCTTCAACGACTGCCAAATTACAGCTTGCAAAACTTTTAAATTACCTTCTTGTAAAAGTGGGCGGTGCCACGCCCATTGTCCAAAATCTTACTAGTTTTCTATTCTGCGTCATAACGTCAACCCATCCACCAAGTTTCGTCGCTTTATCTGTATTTTGTAATGAATTATCGCACTTTTTCGGTTTTTCGAAATTTTCGATATCGAAAAAGTGGGCGTGGTTATACTCCGATATCGTTCATTTTAAATTGCGATCTGAGATGAGTGCTCAGGAACCTACATACCAAATTTCATCAAGATACCTCAAAATTTACTCAAGTTATCGTGTTAACGGACGGACGGACGGACGGACGGACATGGCTCAATCAAATTTTTTTTCGATCCTGATTATTTTGATATATGGAAGTCTATATCTATCTCGATTCCTTTATATATGTACAACCAACCGTTATCCAATCAAACTTAATATACTCTGTGAGCTCTGCTCAACTGAGTATAAAAATAAAGTTAAAGTTAAAGTGAAAGTTGAAGTTAAAGTTAAAGTTAAAGTCAAAGTTAAAGTTAAAGTTAAGGTTAAAGTTAAAGTTAAATTTAAAGTTAAAGTTAAAGTTAAAGTGAATGTTAAAGTTAAAGCCAAAGTTAAAGTTAAAAATAAAGTTAAAGTTAAAGTTTAAGTTAAAGTTAAAGTTAAAGTTAAAGCGAAAGTTAAAGGTAAAGTTAAAGATAAAGTTAAAGTTAAAGTGAATGTTAAGGTTAAAGCGAAAATTAAAGTTAAAGTTAAAAATAAAGTTAAAGTGAAAATGAAAGTTAAAGTTAAAGTCAAAGTCAAAGTTAAAGTTAAAGGTAAGGTTAAGGTTAAAGTTAAAGTCAAAGTTAATGTTAAAGTTAAAGTTAAAGTTAAAGTTAAGGTTAAAGTTAAAGTTAAAGTTAAATTTAAAGTTAAAGTTACAGTTAAAGTTAAAGTTAAAGTTAAAGTGAATGTTAAAGTTAAAGTTAAAAATAAAGTTAAAGTGAATGTTAAAGTAAAAGTGATAGTTAAAGTTAAAGTTAAAAATAAAGTTAAAGTGAAAGTTAAATATTAACTTCTCATTTATTCAATAAAAGTAAAAAATTTGTTTTCTTATCGGCCACCACGCTTAAAGAGGTTAACTTGAATTAATATCAAAGACAAAACTTGAATTAATATCAAAGAAAACAAAATGTTGCATAAATATTATAATTGCATAAGTTGATAATATGCAATAGCTTTACCGCGGCAGTCCCCGAGTGCCACACGTCCTTTTTTATATTAATTTCGCTACAAATTTTCTTTCCTTTTGTAGTATGTGTACTTGTGCATTTGAACTGTATAACATATTTTGTTTTCATGTTTGATATAGAAAGCTTTGTTTCAAATGGTTAGCAATATATTTTCATTTACTTTTCCCCTATATGTTTGTATGTATTTGTTTTATTTGTCAATTTGAATATTGTCTTATTCAAGTTTATATAAAATATGGAATTGTGTATGTAACGTATTTTCATTTTGAGAATTGTTTCTATGTTTGAATTTTGATTATTATATAAGTGTTTGTGTGAATATGTTTAAAAGGGCGTACACTTGTTCGATTTGTTGAAAATGTATTTGTAAGGGGAACAAGTGTACGTGAATCGTTGAAAAAATATTGTAACGAGTTCAGGTTTTGAATTTGGAAAATTGTATTTTGAGAAGGCGAATTAAATAGATTGTTGAATTGAACGGACGTATTATTATTATAATTTACGGTATCTTCCGGCATCCTTACAATTTTCAGAAGTACAATTCGACCATCCTGACAATTTGAGATCCCCTGATCTCCTATTTTATAATTAAACTACATATCTTAAAACAAATTATAAAACACAATTCAACAGCAACAAAATATATACTACTACTTAAATTGTAAGGATGCCGGAAGATACCGTAAATTATAATAATAATACGTCCGTTCAATTCAACAATCTATTTAATTCTCCTTCTCAAAATACAATTTTCCAAATTCAAAACCTGAACTCGTTATAATATTTTTTCAACGAGTCACGTACACTTGTTCCCCTTACAAATACATTTTTAAGCTATTGCATAGATTTTATCGCGGGCTTGGCGACTGAGTCAAAAAAAACCGTAACGGATATTTGTCAAAAAAGATCCGAAAAGGCTCGAAAAGGTTCGAAAAGGTTCGAAAAGGTTCGCAAAGGTTCGGTGTTAGCAACAGCACAAATACATAAACTTGGATCTCTATCATAATCAGCGGTGGGCAGGTTACCAAATTGAGAATGTGTTAGTATACACGAACGCGTAGCGAGCACGAAAGCAAAATCAATTATTTATTTATCATAATTAATTTGTTTATTGGCCGTTAATGAATAAATATATATATTATTCTGTTTTATGAGCTCTAGGCCTGTTTTAAATAAAACAACTCCGTTTGTTGCTTATATGTATTTAATTTCGATATTTCGATCTCAATCTGACATCATCATCAGGACTGCAATAAAAAACAATAAAAACACACATTCAATTACACATAAAAACCATATCCATCTCTTAAACATATTATATTTCACATAAAAACATGTTAATCTACTTAAACATAATGCATAAGCGCGACTTACATCTTCCGCTGGGATGCAAAGAGTAAAAATTATGAAGAAAAGTGATTATCGGAACCAACGAAAAAATAAACAGAGAGTGTAAACATGTAGATAATCAAATGAAATACCGTAATTGTAAACAAAAATTGAGAAAAATTTACAACAATAATATGGCAAGCGGCGAAAATAATAATACTGTAGGTATGCATACAAGTAATCAGGTGTATAGTTATTGTACCAAGGCACAGAAACTACATGAGTGTGCATGTGCAGAGAATGGAGCAAATTGTTATTATTTTTGTTTTATTTTATCAAGAGTATTGATTGTGCTTTAAAATCAGGTTGCGGTAGGCGTAAGCACAATGATCCGTGTCAGCCTTAAAATTTATCCTTCTATCATTAGGGGTGTTCACTATGTGAAGCATTTCTAAAGTAAAACGCTTATGATAATTTTTCTCCTCTTCCAAAATTTTGATATTTTCGAAATCCGGGTAATGTCCGGTATCCTTACAATGAGATGATAGCGCCTTTTTGTTGTCAGAAAAATTGTTTCTTAATTTTATATTGGATTTGTGAGCGGATATCCTTGTCTTCAGTTTTGATTTTGTAGTACCCACATATACTTTCTCGCATACGTGGGACCCGTCGCCGTTGCAAGGAATCCTATAAACAACATCCGATTTTTCTTGTATTGGTATTGGGTCTTTTAATCTGCTGAACACCTTTTTTAAAGAATTGCTGTAGGTAAATGCTAGCTGAACATTATCCATATCATACATTTTTGAATGTTTGATCCTTTCTGAAAGCCCAGGGATATATGTGACGGATTTAAAATTTTGGCATTATGATTTTTCTCCTTATTATCTTTACCTAGACGCGAGTAATAATTATATATAAGTTTGTTCACTAATTTAATTGGAAAATCGTTCTTTTCGAGGGTATCCTTTATAAGTTTAATATTTTTGGTATGGTAAACTCTAGTACAATTACGGTATTTCATTTGATTATCTACATGTTTACACTCTCTGTTTATTTTTTCGTTGGTTCCGATAATCACTTTTCTTCATAATTTTTAGTCTTTAGCTGGAGACATTGGTGCTTTATCGGTAACCGTATCGGTAACCTTTTAACAGCTGATTCGACCAACCTTATGAGAATCAATGCAATAGATTATTGGCGCCGCTAAGGTCGTAACCGTATCGTAGCCAACCAATTGGGTTTTGGTTTACCGTCGTAACAATAAACAGCTGATTACGTTAGGGATACGGATACATCGATACGACATACGGCACCAATGACTCCGGCTTTTGCATCACAGCGGAAGATGTAAGTCGCGCTTATGCATTATGTTTAAGTAGATTAACATGTTTTTATGTGAAATATAATATGTTTAAGAGATGGATATGTTTTTTAGGTGTAATTGAATGTGTGTTTTTATTGTTTTTTATTACAGTCCTGATGATGATCTCAGATTGAGATCGAAATAGGGAAATTAAATACATATAAGCAACAAACGAGGTTGTTTTATTTAAAACAGGCCTAGAGCTCATAAAACAGAATAATATATATATTTATTCATTAACGGCCAATAAACAAATTAATTATGATAAATAAATAATTGATTTTGCTTTCGTGCTCGCTACGCGTTCGTGTTTACTAACACATTCTCAATTTGGTAACCTGCCCACCGCTGATTATGATAGAGATCCAAGTTTATGTATTTGGCCTTTTGCTAACACCGAACCTTTGCGAACCTTTTCGAGCCTTTTCGGATCTTTTTTGACAAATATCCGTTACGGTTTTTTTTTTGATTCAGTCACCAAGCCCGCGATAAAATCTATGCAATAGCTTAAAAATGTATTTGTAAGGGGAACAAGTGTAGGTGACTCGTTGAAAAAATATTGTAACGAGTTCAGGTTTTGAATTTGGAAAATTGTATTTTGAGAAGGAGAATTAAATAGATTGTTGAATTGAACGGACGTATTATTATTATAATTTACGGTATTTTCCGGCATCCTTACAATTTAAGTAGTAGTATATATTTTGTTGCTGTTGAATTGTGTTTTATAATTTGTTTTAAGTTATGTAGTTTAATTATAAAATAGGAGATCAGGGGATCTCAAATTGTCAGGATGGTCGAATTGTACTTCTGAAAATTGTAAAGATGCCGGAAGATACCGTAAATTATAATAATAATACGTCCGTTCAATTCAACAATCTATTTAATTCGCCTTCTCAAAATACAATTTTCCAAATTCAAAACCTGAACTCGTTACAATATTTTTTCAACGATTCCCCTTACAAATACATTTTCAGCAAATCGAACAAGTGTACGCCCTTTTAAACATATTCACACAAACACTTATATAATAATCAAAATTCAAACATAGAAACAATTCTCAAAATGAAAATACGTTACATACACAATTCCATATTTTATATAAACTTGAATAAGACAATATTCAAATTGACAAATAAAACAAATACATACAAACATATAGGGGAAAAGTAAATGAAAATATATTGCTAACCATTTGAAACAAAGCTTTCTATATCAAACATGAAAACAAAATATGTTATACAGTTCAAATTCACAAGTACACATACTACAAAAGGAAAGAAAATTTGTAGGGAAATTAATATAAACAACCAAATTGTTGAGGCGAAGATTGACTCAGGTCAAATCTGTGCCAGGCCTATGAAAGAAGCCGGCAATATAGGAAATAGAAAAATACAGTTGTCCTTAGGAGACAAATTGTTTAAAGATTATACCCGGGTAGACACATTTAAAGAAAATTGGTACCAAAGTTCTCAAAAACTTAATTATAGCATTAACTCCAGAAGTTATGCATGTGACAACTAACGAAAAAATTAAAGAAATTCTTCACAAATTTTACGACGATCCTGTTTTTGGTGGCCACGCAGGAATAAATCGCATGAAATAAAACAAAAATACTATTGGAAAGGAATGAAAAACGATATCAGAAAATATATCAAAAAATGCGTTCATTGTAATAAAAATAAAATAATTAAAAACTTGAAAGAGCCTATGATTATAACCGAAACGCCCACAAAAGCGTTCGACATAGAACAAATAGGTACAATTGGCCCTCTTCCCAGGTCGAAAAACGGAAATGAATATTTAGTTGCAGTACCCACCAAACATGCAAAACAATAGCCAAAGCGATATTCAAAAATTTTATCCTAGTTTATGGTTGCATGAAGACAATTATAACATATATGGGAAGCGAATATAAAAATAGCTTATTTGAGGAATAATGCAAGGTTCTAAAAATACACCATAAAACTTCAACACCTTACCACCATCAAACTTTAGTACAGTTGAACGTAGTCATAGAACATTCAATGAATATGTACGTTGCTACATATCCATTGACAAAAACGATTGGGATGAGTACCTTAAATATTTTTCGTATTGTTGTAATACAACGCCATCTACAGTTCAGAATTATTTTCCATACGAATTGGTATTTGCCAAAAAACCCCAGACTTACGAATTTTTACGAGAAAATACGGTAAGCCCATTATACAATTATGAGGCTTACGACAAAGAAATTAAATATAGGTTACAAATAGCTCAAGATAGAGCATATAAATTAGTAAACGCGGCTACGGAAAAACAAAAAATTAGTTATGATAGGAAAACACAATATACAGAAATAAATTTAGGAGATTTAGTGTTAGTAAAAAATGAAGCAGGTCATAAGTTAGATAGTAATATAAAGGGCCCTATAAGGTAGACAAAATCGATAAAAATAATAATTTTACTATAATTCCCTTTAGAGTATGAAATATCGATAAAGACAATGTAGAAAATAGAAACGTAGAAAACATAAATCAAAATAGTAAAAATAAGAAAATCGTAGTAGGCACATAAAAATAGACCTAAACTCATAGAATGAGAACACTTAAATTTTGTAAACACAAAGACAATTTTTATTGTATGCAAAAGAAAAATTCAATAATAAAACAAACAAAAAATTTCTCATCTAATAGCCCAATTAAAAATCTAGTAAGCAAAAAAAAATTTTGTAACATAAGTAATTACCTAAACCAAAGAAAAAAATATATAAAATCAAGTACGTCACACTCACAAATACCGCACTAGTAAAACAATTAAAATGAAAAAAGAATCTTTATTTACAAAGCCAACACCACTTATTAGTAAACAAGCCACTTGAGACTCTGTCATAAATTTAATTGAAAGAGAATGACTTTACACTCAATGTAAAATCATCCTCTAAAAATTGGTGGTGTTACATACATATATCTTGCATGCGTTCTAAATGTTTCTCACGCAGCATTGCATTCGACACTTTACTTATGTCGTAAGTATGAATGTGTTTATAATAAGCAACGTCAACATAATTACGTTCCCACAGGCAGGCAAGCAAGCGAAGCGCGTGCAATAAAGAGCCACGGTTATGCAACAGCGACCATGCGAACGGTTGCTATGTACAAACGGTTATATGGCTCATGCAATATGTATGTACGTATGATTAGTATATAGGAACTTTAATACATAAGTATTTGTTTAGAATATTTTAGTATAAATAAGCCGAAATTTACTGAATAAATTCAATTCTATCTTGGTTCCGATTAAATGGCACTACTCAGAATTAAATTCGTTTAATAACCATATTACACAAAGCACGCTGAGTATAAAAAACACCGAAATGTATAGAGTACTGCCAATGCAGCGGCTGAATTGAAAGTCGAGTAGCTCGCGAGCATTTCGAGATTCGAGAATATCGCGAGAATAGAAATTCGAGAAGCTCGCGAGTAGTACGAATATTTCGAGAAGCTCGAGAGAAGCCGTGTTCTCGATGTCTCGTTAAAAAATAAAATATTGTAAACAAAATTATTTGTATACTAAATATGTTTTGAGTTAAATGTCATAGGAAAGCAATATAATCAAAAAAAAAAATCACAAGTAAAAAAAAAACAAGTGTATTAATACTGTCCATACAGAAATCAAGTTTATGTCGAGAAGCTCGTGAGATTTACGAGTACTTCGAGACACGAGAATCTCGCGAGAAGTCGAGTTCTCGATTTCTCGGGTCTCGAAAATCTCGCTTGTGTTCGAGAAGAAATCGTAAGCTCTAATAGCTAGCATTAACAATAATGTTTAAGAGCAATGTATTAAAAATTTGACTGAATAAACCACAGCTACTTATATACCAAAATTTAAATAAAATTACTTCTGATATCAACGAGTTACAAATTCGATCTAGATCTAAAGATAAACGAAGATTTAAATCAAGAAACCTTTCTAGACTAAAAATCAAACCATCAAACAATTTGTTGGTATCATCGGAAATTTAAAAATGATGTTACTAAATGTATTAAACCATAAAATATTAATTCTAATAATAACTCAAATACCAATTCTTTAAACTAAAATAATACAATTTAAATAAATAAATAAAACAATCCATTATGTCGGTGGCCAGGTCCGCCGCTGGCAGTTTTTTGACTGCGTGCAAATACCGATAAAGGCGCCCTTTGATTACATATCGTCGTTCCCATGGAAGACTAACACGGCTCCGATTTTCTGTACTAGTTTTCTATGAGAAAAACTGAAACGTCTTAGTCTTTCAAGGGACAATATTATACTGAGTTTTGCTTTAAAAAATATCTTTTTTTTAATTTTGTTCATCATAGAATATAAAAGAAAATATATCTTAATTAATAGGTATAAAACATTTATTTTGATTGGGGTTTTAGGGCCGTTTTCACCATCTCCGATTAACGCTAACTGATAACTGGACGATTTCTGGTAAATAAACTGGCAGTCAGCGCTAACCGGAGATGGTGAAAACGGCCTTTAATAATATTTGTTTGCTAAAATGTAAAACTTAAAAGAATACATACATACATATGTATACATATTACAAAAGTTTAACTCTTCTTGCCTTTATATTTGCAAAATCTTCTTTAAACTTTCTGGTATACAAGCTGTCTAAAATTTCGTATTCAATTGAAACTATGGCTAAATTATTAAGACTCTGTTGGAGCATTGTTGATCTTAAATAATTGTTTATAATTTTTAATTTTGAGAAGGATATTTCACCAGATGCGACTGAAACCGGCAGTGTAAGAAATATTAGCACTATTGCTGTGTTCGGAAATGTTGAAATTAGGTTATTCGAAAAAAGATATTGCAATATGGTTTGTAGATAATTAGACTGATTTTCTGCAAAATGTATCTTTAATGCAACAATTTCCTTAAAGAGATCAACACCGTCAATATCTGAATCACCACTTGAATCATCCTTTATCTTAAGATTTAAACCTTTACAGTGTTTCATTAGCTCATCATTGGAGTAATTAAATAAATTATCGTTAAAAAAGCCAAATACGTTATATTTAATTTCGGGGTCCATGATTACTTCATCATTCTGCTCATATTGAAAATGAGTTGTATTAAGTTCTTGAGCCACTTTGGAAGCTTCTGCTAAAACAATTTGAAAGTGTTCATCCGTGCGATATTCTGTGAACTTAGCAATCAATTTCATTATAAGACTTGAGCGGATTTGAGTATTCATTGTGGGACTCTGCATCATTTTACTCAAAGCATTAATTTCGTTTAAAATTTCGAACCAAATTACTACCGAGCAAATAAATCTATAATTTCGATATTAAGAGCAAGCGAATGAGCTTTATGAGAAATCTTGCATTTCCATTCCGAAGAATTATCTGATATTTAAAGCAAGACGTCGAATATTTTTTCGAGGTTGTACCTTAAGGGCTTAACTGCGTCGATTCGGCTAGACCATCGCGTGGCACTTAAAGCTTTTAATTTTAAATCTGGCAAATATTTGCAAATTATCGACCACCTTTTTGTTGACGATGAAAAGAAAACGTAAATTTCTTGAATTATATTAAAGAAACTAACAGTTTCGTGTGTTATATTTGCTGCATCGTTCACTACCAAATTAAGGCTATGAGTCGAACATGGGACAAAGAATGCGCGGTTACTGGTTTGCAAAATTTTCTGTGTTAGCCATTGTGTTTTCCACGCATATTAGAACCGTTATTATACCCTTGACCGCGTAGGTTTTGAATGTTGAGATTTAATCGTGAAAATAAGTCCAAAACGAAATGGAATATACCTTCACTTGTGGAGCTAGTGATCGGACAGAAACCAACGAAATTTGCACATATATCAACATTATTGGTTTTGCGATTTAACAGAACATGCCTCAATACAACTGTAATTTGTTCCGTGTGACTTGCGAAATATTTAAATTCTCTCACGTTGTTCAGTATATATTTTTTTATAGTCGGGTCGAGTATATCAATTATTTAATTCTGAATTTGAACTCCTAAATAGTGAGTCATACGACCTGAATCTAATTTTGAGCATTGAATTCTGTGAATATGTTCCCGTACAACTGTATCAAAGGATGCTATCATTTCGATTGCTTTTATAAAATTACCATTATCAGGTTCATATAATATTTTTGACGACCCTTGATAACTTGATAACAGCTATGATTCTTTCTAGCACGTTGCACCATTGTTTTTTTCGATTCTAATATTCGCAGTTGCATTTCATTTACAGTAGCTTTATTTTTTAACAATTTTTTCAATTGTACCCACGATTTTACATTTTCACTGTGGTAAGCGCTTTTTTCATGTCATTTCAAGGTTAATGATAAATGCTGCCAATCAGAAAAACCTTTCAAAGAAGATAAACTACTAATAGATTTAACAAATATTTTACAACAAAAAAATAGACAGAATCTTTTGAAGTGGAGTATACAAGCCATTCTTGTATAACTTTCCATTTGCAAGATTTCTATAATAGTAATTGTCTGTGAATTTTCTTCCATCGTCATTTAGAGGAAAGTTGTAGTTTGACACCTTTATGGACCCACGACTAACTAAAATATTTACAAGTTCATTAGAAATACTAGCAGGCTGCAAGCCGGGATCATCACCACAATCTAAGTTGCTACAAATTACAGATGATTACGGGGAATTGCTTACAGGTTCCTCAGAAGTACTTTTTCCGGGTTCACTGTACTCTTCTTCCGAAGAACATAAATCTATTTGTTCAGATACGTCTTTTAAGTATATATGATTTTATTCAATAAGGAAATATTATAGTACAAAGTATGTGAAATCACGTCTTAACACGTGAGAGCTCAATATAAAAGGAAAGAAAAGGGAAAGCGAGAGAATACATGAGAAACCCCAAACATAAAATGACCTTAAGTTGTGTCAAAAGTTATTACAATGAGTTGCCATATTTAATATAGAGAAAGTGATTTCTCAACACCCCCTCTCACTTTCTGAAATTATATTCCATTTAGTTATGTACGAATGCTTGAGCTAAATACATGAATTTATCTTTGCTTAAAGCCTTAGTTAAAATATCAGCCAGCTTTTCGCTCGTTTCCATATATTTGACATCGATTTCCCGCTGGTTTTGCAAGTCACAAGTGTAGAAATACTGCAAATCTATGTGCTTTGTCCGCTTGGCCGACTCGGGACTCTTGACTAAAGTTATCGCTCGCTGATTATCCGAAAATAATGGAGTTGGTAGAAGTTGTTCGTGTCCGCAATCAAACATCAGTCGTCTTCCGATGTAGAAGTTGCAGTAACTGTCTGCTTTCGTGAGCTCCAAGCAATTGGCCCACCATTCAAAAATGCTGCCCACCCTGTAATGCTACGTCTTGTATCTTGGTATGCTCCCCAATCAGCATCAGAAAACATCCTCAGCTGCAACGATTTAGAGTTCAAATTAAAATGAATACCATAATCCAAAGTACCTTTTAGATATTTAATAATTCTCTTTACACATTGCCAATGGGATAGTGCTGGTTTTCCTAAATATCTACTTAGCACACCAACGATATGAGCGATATCAGGCCTAGTGCAAATCATTAAGTACCTAAGTGATCCTATTGCTTCACGGTATGGAATGTTTTTGTTGTCTAAACCAACAGCGTCATCTTTAGAATAATGCCTACCAGTCTCAGCGGGTGTAGATAGAGGAAAGCAGTTAAGATGGTTAAAACTCTCTAATATCTTTTCAGCATAAACGTTTTGAAATAATTTTAATGTTTTCTTTTCATTGTCAAACTGTATCTGAAAATCTACGAAAAATTCCGCTTTTCTTCGAGTAATCTCAACTTCGATCTGCAATTTTTGCAATAAATCATTGACTATGCTGAAGTTATTTTCGCATACAAGGCCGTCATCAACATATAAGACTAGGTATACTGCATCATTGTTTACTGTGTAACTAAAAACACACAAATCTACCCACGATTGCTTAAACCCAAAATCTACTAGAAACTGTACCATTCGTTTATTCCATTGGCGTGAAGCTTGTTTCAAACCATACAAGCTTTTCTTAAGTAAACATACGCGATCGTCTAAATTGAATCCTTTTGGTTGCTCCATATAGATAGTGTTTAGGCCCGAAGCCTAAATTCATATTAACTCGCGCCACCCTAATAGCACCACTTTATCGACCACTAGTTCGCCCACATGCATGTATATAAGTAGGGTTATGTTGCCCGTGCACATATACATGCATGCCGGTACAACTGTGTGGCGACGCTTCCCCTTAAAACTGGAGACTTTTTCCGCGGTTCAACGGTTGTCTATTCTATCCGTCCGTTCTATTCTTAATGTAAACTGCAGTGTGCGTTGCATCAGTCCACAAACATATTGGTAAATGTCTGTTATGAAGCATTGCCTTCGCACAATCTAGAGTAGTTCTATTTTGGCGCTCTATAAACCCGTTTTGTTCAGGCGCTCTTGTTTTCGCGACTTCATTCTTGATTTTGTTTTCTAAAAGCAAACGATTTACCTCATCATTGCAAAATTCAAGGCCACCATCAGATCGTATGCGCTTTATTCTATGGCCGTCCCCTTGTCCATCTGTTAGAAATTGCATCAGTTTGCTTAAAACATCGGTTTTGCTTTTTAAAAAGTAAACAAAGCAATATCGTGAATAATCGTCTTTTAAAAGAAAAAAATAGTTGGATCCGCCAATCGACGGCCTACTCATTTTGCCACAAAGATCCATGTGAAAAGTGTCACCAGGTTTATCAGCACGTTTTGCACCAGACTTCGGAAAAGAATTTCTATGTTATTTGCCATACACATACGCCTTACAAAATTGCTGGTCTATTTTTAAATTTGAGATGCTCAAGTCTCTCACTACTTTATGCCCATACATCTCACGAAGCTTTTTATAATTTACATGACCAAAGCGTTCATGCCATAATGTTAATGACTCTGTTGTCGCAACGTTGACTGATAATGCCAGCGCTGGATGCACATTGATGCGGTATAGTCGGTGCTCATTCCTGCCTTTAGCTATAAAGTCGTTGCCTTTTATAAAATAAACATGCGTACCGCCTGATTGAAAGACAACTCTTGTACCCCTCTCAGAGGCTCGCGAAATGGAAATAAGATTTGTATCGAGTTGAGGCACAAGTAAAACATTTTTCATGTCGCTGTTTTTTCTGACGTTTTCTGCATTCTCTTGCCCAGTGGCCCAATTTATGACAGTAGTTACACTTTTACTTTGTATTTGATAAGACCCATTGTTGTTATTTTTGCTTTTGCCCTCATTTACAGTGTAAGCAGCGTTTGAGAAATTGTTATTGCTTTTGTGATTAGTGCGTGAACTTATGAGACTCTCCTCATTAACAAGGTGCTCTGTAAGTCGTTCTATGCTTTGAAGTTCTCGTGGCACTGCGCACCACGCCGTTTGCACGTGATCGAATCTGACTGGTAGACTGCTCAATATTTTAGCAATAATCATTGGCTGTTTTTGCTCTATATCCATATCTTTTAGCCTTTGTGCAATTGACATGATATTTGCAATAAATTCAACGACTTGTTCATCATTTTCCACCTTGATACTCATAAATTTTTCAAGCACGACTTGTGCGGATTGTTCACTTTTTTCAGCATGCACTACCTTTAGTTTCGACCACAATTGGGCCGCAGTTGAACACTCGGTGAGATGTTTGAGCTGTTCCAGCTCTATGCCTCTCATGATGAAGGCTTGAGCTTCACCATCTTTCTCATCAAATTTTGCACTGTTTTGTTTAGTTCTCTGCTCCGTACCCAGAATGTATGGCTTTAGTTTATTTTCGATATATGTTTCCATCTGGCGTCGCCAAAGCTGGTAATTTTGACCGTTGAAGCGATGAATGTGGAATACTCTTGATTCGCTCATAATTACTTCTTCGTCTTGAAGGTTATCTAGAATCTCGGAGTCAGCACTAACGCTTTCGATCAAATTTTCAATAAATCCCGAAACAAAGGCGGAGTCAGAAATGGAATCGTCGAGGATGATAACTTCATTATCCATTTACTATATTCTAAAAGGGAACTTTTTACTTGGACAACACTCCTGGGCCCATAACCTTTTAAGTATATATGATTTTATTCAATAAGACAATATTATAGTACAAAGTATGTGAAATCACGTCTTAAAACGTGAGTGCTCAATATAAAAGGAAAGAAAAGGGAAAGCGATAGAATACAAGAGAAACCCCAAATATAAAATGACACTTCAGTTATTACAATGGGTTGCCATATTTAATATAGAGAAAGTGATTTCTCCAACGTCCATAGATTCTTGATCTAAAGCTGCGTCTGTTAAGGCTTCGTCAACATTTTCTTGATATTCCGTTCCTTTATTTCCTGGCTTATTTAAAACTTTCTTTAAGGAAGTCGCCAAATGCTCTTTCTGTCCCTTTTTTTCTCGTTTTCGCTGCCGTGATTGCGCTCCGGAAAGTTTTGTCTTTTTCTGCGGTTCCTAAAATTATTTGTACCCATTAAATATTTATTTTAAATTAATCTAAGTACCTACAAATAAACTGTAATCAAAATAATAATACATGGTTATATACTATAACAGCATCCACCCAGCAGTGAAAAGGGGAGACAGTCCCGCATAGAAACAGTTTCGCACTACAGGATTAATGAATACCTATGAAATGGTGATAGTAGGATGCATAGCGAGACAGTTGGTAGCCACCAAGGTACTAACAGCACTAAAGTTTGAGCTATTTGTATTTAAATTGATAAATCGAAGGCTACGACTATTTTAGAGCCACCTAGGACTGAACTAGTTAAGAATGCATTCAAAAGGTCTGCAGAAGGAGCCAATTGTCATTTCGTAGGACATCACAATGTTAAAAGTACTAGTACTATCTTTTAATGAGATAGTTTGGGGATTCTTTTATAAATTTATTATAGAATAGTCTTCTATAATTTATGGAAAAAATATCGATTCTTAATCGAAAATTTATTGATTTTTTATATTTTTATTTTAAAGATTCCTTATTAATCCGATAGCCCGACGATTCGTAATTGTTAATAAGCCGTTAATAAAACAATATAATGTTAGTATCAGCTGTTTCCGATGAGAACGACGAAGCTCTTCTCAAAAGCTCAAAATTATTTGTTTTTGATAAAATTTCCTCACAGGGTGAAAAAGAAATTATATAGCCATGTCCGTCCGTCGGTAAACACGAAATATCTTATTGAAATTTGGTACGTAGGTTCCTTGTGGAACCTATTTAAATTGAGCGAAATCGGACAATAACCACGCCCTCTATTCATATACATAAAACTTTCAAAAACACCAAAAACGTAATAATTCAGTAGCTGCATTATTAACTACCATACCAAATTTTAGAAGTGGGTTGATATAGCGTCCACTAGTTCAAAATTTTGAAAATTTACAAAAAGTTGAGTGGCACTGCCCACTTCTGACAAAATAAAATTTTCAATTATTGATCATAAAACAAAAATGGTTAAAGCTGTAGACACAAAACTCGGCAAACTATTAACCTTTACAACAGGGAATAAGCCGGGGAAAAAATTTTCGAAATCTGTGAAGGATCACGCCCACTTTTATATAAAATAAATTTAAATGGACCGTCGGCGAATATAATAGGCGATATCTTTGCGAAAAACAACATGATATTTTACTTCTAAAGTGTATTTAAAATAAGAAAATTGATAAATGAAACAATTTTGGAAATAGTTGTGGCATGGTCCCTGTTTTGACCAAGCGTTTTCCAGTTTCCCAAACTTTTCTGGAGCCAGAACTCGAAGTGCAATATACGTATCCTGATAAATTGTAAAACATATTTTCCTTATAATCCCACATATTTTTGCCAAAAATTTACCACGTCAGTTAAGGACTACACCCCTTTTATATAAACGATGTTGAAAATTACCCTGTGTTTAAGCCGCCTACAACAATATTCAGACGGCAGTGAAATTCCTCTGCGTAGCCGCGCGCGGCGACTGAAAAGGCGCCAACACGCATTCATTACCATCGTCCCCGACACGAGCGCAGTAAAATCAGTCAAGTACTAACAAGCGGCAATCGCGGATGCGCTCGTCACATAAGTATATCTTAATATATAAAAAACACGTGTCACACAATTGAGGCCAATGGACTCCCAAACTACCGACCCGATTTTGAATTTGTTTTGTACCCCGTGTGTTATTTGATCTAACTTGAAATATAGGATAGCTGACTGGGTGAGTAGAGTCTCGAGATATAGGCCAAAACGTGCACCCGGGTACCCCTAGAGTGTGTTTACAGAATATGGATATCAAATGAAAGCTGTTGATGAGTGCTTTAGTAGAGGGAAATTTTCATACCCCTGGGTGACTAGGGTCTCGAGATATAGGCCAAAACGTGGACCCCGGTAACCCTAGAGTGTGTTTATAGAATATGGATATCAAATGAAAACTGTTGATGAGCGCTTTAGTAGAGGGTAATTTTCATACCCCTGGGTGACTCGGGTCTCGAGATATAGGCCAAAACGTGGACCCGGGTACCCTTAGAGTGTGTTTATAGAATATGGATATCAAATGAAAGCTGTTGATGAGTGCTATAGTAGAGGGCTGTTTATGAGTGATTTAGTAGAGGGTAATTTTCATACCCCTGGGTGACGAGGGTCTCGAGATATAGGCCAAAACGTGGACCCGGGTACCCCTAGAGTGTGTTTATAGAATATTTATTTATTTATTTGACATAGCGGTTGTATCTGTAAGACAAAGTCTTTTTAAGTACATCAGCAAGTTTTCAAAACAAAATAAATAATTTAAAATTGAAGTTGTTTTAACAACTTTTATGCTTAACCTAGACTACACGTTTGATAAGAACATGAAAGTGCTTAAGTATATTAAGAAAGAAAGAAGAGAATATAGATGAAATTATGTTATAACCACATTAATCACACTGAATTGAAGTAACTATGAATTAGCTTCCTGTAGTTGCTCCTACCCATATCAGCCTTGAGAGAGTCAGGAATGGAGTTCCAGAGCCTTACAGCATTAACAAAAAACAGCCTCGATGAGGACAAAAATAAATATCGTGGTATTATTAGCTTGCGCTGTCTAGAAGACTTGGAAAATTTTAGTTTTTCATAAAGATAATTAGGTGTTTTGAATTCAATAAGCTTGAACATAAATATACAGTTTCGTGCAGCAATATAATCAAAAATACTGCATCCTAGAACTTTGCACCTCCATGTGGAGATGTGGACATACTTTTTAAGGCCATAGACATAACGCGTTATATTATTAAATGCAACATCAACTTTATGGCTCGAAGCAGAATCTAATTGACTGTAGACAAGCTCAGAGTATGTTATGTGGGGCACAATCAATTGTATAGCTAACTTTTTTCTGGTCTCCAAAGGTGTAAAAAAGCAGAAGCTCTTAAACGGCGCAAAATAGAATAAACATTGCTTAGAATTTTATTAACGTGGTCAATACAGGTCAACTTGGAGTTTATCACAAAACCCAAATTTCTAATCTTTTCAGTAAACGAGAGGGCACTATTTCCAACAAAGAGCTTTGGAAAATCCTCAACATGTACAACGCTCCTACTTATGGGCAACACATATGACTTTCCACCATTTAAGCATAGACAGTTTTCACAAGCCCATTTCCAGATTGCAGACAAGTCACTATTTATTTTATAACATTAATCTTCGACAAGGCCAACACGACTAGATAGGTATAACTGGTTGTTATCAGCATATGCGTGGACATTTACGTGCTGACACACTGAGAAAACATCATTGACAAAAAGACTAAACAGAAGAGGACCAAGCACAGAGCCTTGTGGCACACCAGTAGGGACAACACGAGATTAGGATGCAGAGTTTTTGCAAACTTCCTTCTGGGTTCTTCCCTCCAGGTAACTGGCCATAAGCTCAACAGATTTAGTGGAGAACCCGAAGTATAATTCGAGTTTTTTGCAGAGGAGGTTGTGCTGCACTGAGTCAAAGGCCTTAGAAAAGTCAAGGATGCACAAAAGGGTTAGGTCACTTTTGTCAAAACTAGTTCTTATGTCGTCAAGTATTTTGATCATTGCAGTAGAGCAACTGTGCTTAGGTCTGAATCCAGATTGCACTGGACTCAACAGGTTGTTCTCCTTAACATAAGCTGAAATTTGACCCGCCATCAAGGACTCACACACTTTAGCAAACGTAGCTAAGATGCTAATTGGCCTATAATTGCAAGGTTCAAGAGCATTATATGTTTTGGCGACAGGAATAATTAACGCCTTCTTCCACTCCCCAGGGAAACAAGAAGTTGTGAAGCAATGATTTATAATATGCGTGAGAGTCCCTAAAATGAATGGCAGAACGAGTTTGATGAACTTCAAAGAGATCCCATCATCCCCAATAGCATTAGATTTGATGTTCATAATTGTTTTACAAACTTCTAATTCTGATACTGCTTTAAATTCAAATTTAATCACTGGCTCAAAATGACTTATAATGTCCGGAGGTATATGACTGTTCCGACACTCACTTGACCTAATAAAATAGTCGTTTAGGATATCTGGGTCGACTTGACAGTCCTTTTGACACTTCCCATGTACGTTAAGACTCCTCAAGTTTCGCCATAAATCTTTTGACGGAAGTGACGGGTTTAATTTATAATTGCAATACATCTGCTTCGAATTTCTTATGATAACGGTGGCTTTGTTTCGGGCGATTTTATATAAAGACCAAGCAGACTCAGTTTGTCTCCTCTTCCATTTCGCGTAAAGTCTATTTCGTTCTCTTATAGCAGACCTGACTTTAAAGTTATACCAAGGAACAGAATAACAGAATTGTCATAAAGCTTACACAAGTTTTCACTTAGAAATTAAAGTTTGCCGTCCACAGTAATAATAAACCAACACAAAAACCAATCAATATTGTACAAATCAACAAACAAAGCATCCACATTAACAGCTCTAAAATCACGATAAACAGTGGTAACAGTGTCAACAGGATGATTGAACGTAACATCTAGTGAACAAAAAATTAAATCATGGTTAGAAATAAAGCTGATTTGGTCAAATTTTGTAATATGGTCACGACTTGACGTAATAATCAGGTCCAACAAGCTTGGAGTCGAATTATGTGCGTATCGTGTTGGCACATGTTTGTTGACTATAGTAAGGCCAGCAGTTGAAATATGGTCAAGTAGTTTATTTACATATGAGTCATTTAAGAGTAAATTAACATTGAAGTCACCACAAATAACTAATCGCTCGAAGTCTATTAAAAACGAAGATAACTCAGCAAAAAAGGAATCTAACAAGTAACATCTATTTGGGTTATATACACAGGATACTAGCACTTTATTTATGTTATCAGAAATTTCAGCTATAATAAACTCTGTCTCACTATTTTTAGATATTGATAACACATTAATCTTTAAGGAGGCCTTGCAATATATTGCAACCCCCCCTCCCCTTCTAGCTAATCGATCTACACGTGTTAGTCTATAGTTAGGGATACTATAGTAGGCATCAGATAAGTCAGAGGAAAACCAGGTTTCTGAGACACAGATAACATCAACATCTGATTCCGAAAATATATTCCTAACATAATCCCATTTGTCACTATTCATACTTCGAGCATTAAAGTGCACTGCGCAAAGTCCAACCGATTGCTTGCATAAAATATTTATTAACGTCTTGTGGCATTCGCTAATGCTAAAGGCAGATTTCTCACAGGGGCTTAATACCATAGGTTGGAGAAGGAGACAACACAAAAAATTCTAAATGCACAAAAACTGCAACGCATTTGCAATTGCATGCAAAAACGAGTTACATTATATAGAAAACGAGAGAAAAGTGGGAAGATATAATTAAACAAATAACAATTAATATTTAGTTTGATACTCATAGTAAGAGAAATCGATAGGTATAGAATTAAGGGAGTAGCAAAAAGAGAAACCTATAGCGAAGTTAACATTGTATCTGAAATACATATACAAAGAACAAAACATTGCTAAAACAAACATATGTACGTAAATAATATGTTACGACTATATCAGCGCTCCTCTTCCAATAATTGCATTGACTTCAGCTTTGCTATTTACCAGCTTCGACTCTTCCCCTTGTTTATGTCTAACAAAAATTTTGCCACGGATAGAAAACACCGACGCTAACTGCTTCTGCCGTCTCAGTGCCTGAGTCATTACCTCCCTCAGGTTCTTTGGTAGACTTTCATGTATATACACCGACCCGTACCCAGGCAAATCAAGATCAGAGAGCGCAAGCGATCTCTTTTTAGATTTGCAAAACACAGCGACAGCCTTTAGCAATTGGTTACGGTCAGGCGCTGAAAACAACTTTATTACAATGGTAGTGGGCTTTTGCTGAGTTTTGTTGATTCCTACGTTTCGCAGTCGAAATGCATCTCTTAAAGGTGGCGATTTGTGCTCAACCGCCCGACAAATCTGCATAAAGAGCTCAGGAAAACTCTCATTCGCAGCTTGAGGTATGCCAGTGATGATCAAGTCAGTGGCAACAGCACTGATTTCGAGTGCATTGAGCTGGGCCTGAGCTGCAATTAGCTCGTTACGCATAAAGAGCACATCAGAGCACGCATATTCAACTGCAGTCACTCTCTTCTCTATTGCAGCCATGGATATCTTCAAATTTGATATTTCAGCAGCCAACTCACCTATTTTCTGCATAACACGCTCTTCTGTTTGCTCCATTACAGCATTCAAATCTTTAACAATAGAGATTCGTAGAGCATCCAATTTTTTGTCAAATACCGCTGATGATGGTGCAAGGGGGGTTTTAGGAGGGGAAGCCGTTGTTGAGTGCTTTATTAGAGGGTAATTTTCATACCCCTGGGTGACTAGGGTCTCGAGATATAGGCCAAAACGTGGACCCGGGTACCCCTAGAATGTGTTTATAGAATATGGATATCAAATGAAAGCTGTTGGTGAGTGCTTTAGCAGAGGGTAATTTTCATACCCCTGGGTGACTAGGGTCTCGAGATATAGGCCAAAACGTGGGCCAGTGAATGCCTAGACAAAGTTTATACAATATGGATATCAAATGAAAGCTGTTGATGAGTGCTTTGGTACAGAGTAATATATTATCCAGGGACGGACTGGGACCGGGATTAGGACTAGGACTGGGACTGAGAGTCGGAGTGGCACTGGGACTGGGACAGGAATAAAATACATACCACCTTCTGGGATAGGCAATAAGGGGTGCAGAAGAATGAGAAGAAATTGAGAGAAGAGAAAATAGAGAAGGAGATTGAGAAAGAGATAGAATGAGACGAAGATTGTGATAGATGAAGCGAAAAAGACGGAGGGAGGAGTGAATAAAAGGATTAGGAAAAAGTGAAGAGGGGGAGGGCAGATTCAGACGGAAAAAGCTTATTAAAATGTATGCAGATTGGCCAAATTTAGGGCAGGACAATGTCTGCCGGGTCTTCTAGTATATTATATTATCAACATAAATGTTTGTATCATAATAAAAGTGCGTTGAATATCCTTTATATATGTACATACAAAGTGAATTAACTGATTATAACGTTTTGGGAAAAAACCTATGGTCCTTCGCCGCCATCTTTGGCCCACTCTAAGAATCAAAAAAAAAATTATTATTAAATGTAAACCGAATTTTCGATCGTTTGAAAAAAATAAATTAAAATTTAGAACAAAATTCAAACTGAGTGAAGGAAGTGCTGGAAATCTAAAACAAGCATTTACTTATATATACAAAAAAAATATCAAAATATAAATTGAGTGCAAAAAATGGCAAAAAAAAATTTTTAAGGTCCTTGGAAAATAACTTAATTAAAAAAATAGCAAAAACAAAACTTTTGAAAAAATTTTCAAAGTTATTAAATACAAATACATACTTATATTCAAAAAATAAAGGGTGTACCAACTGTTTTTTAAAAAGAGAACATTTTTGAAAATCAAAAAAAAAAGAAAATAAATATTTTCTTTGCTGTAAATTGTTCTTTGGCACAAAGTGAAAAGTGAACTTCGCCGATTTAAACAAAAACTACATACACACTTATACATTGACAAAAAAAAAAAAATGCGAAAAAATTTTAAAGTTTTTAAAAAACAAAAATTTAATAAAATAAGAAATTTTATTTTTTTTTGAAGGTTTGAAGAGATTTACAAGGTATACTCGAAACAGCTGTCGCCTTGTCTGTCCTGATGTCACGTTGTTTAAATGTTTCCCAAAATATTAAATAAATTATAAGATAATAAATTGCTTGAAATAAATGTTTTCATACATTTAAAGCGATACGGGCAATCCCCGGTTAACTCATATAAGTAGACAACATTTGGTTAATTCGTTGTAGTTCTATAAATAGAACAAAAACAACAACAAATACCAAGTTTCTCTGAAATCCGCCTTACAAACAGGCATAACTTCAACACATAACTACATACGAATTATGTGATATGAGGAAGATAATATATGCGGAAGAAGGCAGTTGTGAAAAAATTTACAACAACTAAGGCATGACGTAGCTGAATGCATTTATAACCATTTCAACTATCGTAGTAGTGCGGGTTCGACTCCCACTCCCGGTAGAAAAGGCTTTGAAGAGATTTACAAGGTATAATCGAAACAGCTGCCGCCTCGACCGCCCTGATGTCAGGTTGTTTAAATTTTTCCCAAATTATTAAATAAATTATAAAATTATAAATTGCTTGAAATAAATGTTTTCATACATTTAAAGCGATACGGGCAATCCCCGGTTAACTCATATAAGTAGACAACATTTGGCTAATTCGTTGTAGTTCTATAAATAGAACAAAAACAACAACAAATACCAAGTTTCTCTGAAAACCGCCTTACAAACAGGCATAACTTCAACGCATAACTACATACGAATTATGTGATGTGAGGAAGATAATATATGCGGAAGAAGGCAATTGGGAAAAAAATTTACAACAACTAAGGCATGACGTAGCTGAATGCGTTTATAACCATTTCAACTATCGTAGCAGTGCCGGTTCGACTCCCTCTCCCGGGAGAAAAGGCTTTGAAGAGATTTACAAAGTATAATCGAAACAGCTGTCGCCTTGACCGTCCTGGTGTCACGTTGTTTAAATTTTTCCCAAATTATTAAATAAATTATAAAATTATAAATTGCTTGAAATAAATGCTTTCAGACATTTAAAGCGATACGGGCAATCCCCGGTTAACTCTTATAAGTAGACAACATTTGGTTAATTCGTTTTAGTTCTATAAATAGAACAAAAACAACAACAAATACCAAGTTTCTCTGAAAACCACCTTACAAGCAGGCATAACTTCAACACATAACTACATACGAATTATGTGATGTGAGGAAGATAATATATGCGGAAGAAGGCAATTGGGAAAAAAATTTACAACAACTAAGGCATGACGTAGCTGAATGTGTTTATAACCATTTCAACTATCGCAGCAGTGCGGGTTCGACTCCGACTCGAGAAAAGGCTTTGAAGAGATTTACAAAGTATAATCGAAACAGCTGTCGCCTTGACCGTTCTGATGTCACGTTGTCTAAATTTTTCCCAAATTATTAAATAAATTATAAAATTATAAATTGCTTGAAATAAATGTTTTCATACATTTATAGCGATACGGGAAATCCCCAGTTAACTCATATAAGTAGACAACATTTGGTTAATTCGTTGCAGTTCTATAAATATAATAAAAACAACAACAAATACCAAGTTTCTCTGAAAACCACCTTACAAACAGGCATAACTTCAACACATAACTACATACGAATTATGTGATGTGAGGAAGATAATATATGCGGAAGAAGGCAATTGGGAAAAAATTTACAACAACTAAGGCATGACGTAGCTGAATGCATTTATAACCATTTCAACTATCGTAGTAGTGCGGGTTCGACTCCCACTCCCGGGAGAAAAGGCTTTGAAGAGATTTACAAGGTATAATCGAAACAGCTGCCGCCTTGACCGTCCTGATGTCACGTTGTTTAAATTTTTCCCAAATTATTAAATAAATTATAAAATTATAAATTGCTTGAAATAAATGTTTTAATACATTTAAAGCGATACGGGCAATCCCCGGTTAACTCATATAAGTAGACAACATTTGGGTAATTCGTTGTAGTTCTATAAATAGAACAAAAACAACAACAAATACCAAGTTTCTCTGAAAACCGCCTTACAAACAGGCATAACTTCAACACATAACTACATACGAATTATGTGATGTGAGGAAGATAATATATGCGGAAGAAGGCAATTGGGAAAAAACTTTACAACAACTAAGGCATGACGTGGCTGAATGCGTTTATAACCATTTCAACTATCGTAGGAGTGCGGGTTCGACTCCCACTCCCGGGAGAAAAGGCTTTGAAGAGATTTACAAGGTATAATCGAAACAGCTGTCGCCTTGTCCGTCCTGATGTCACGTTGTTTAAAATTTTCCCAAATTATTAAATAAATTATAAAATTATAAATTGCTTGAAACAAATGTTTTCATACATTTAAAGCGATACGGGCAATCCCCAGTTAACTCATATAAGTAGACAACATTTGGTTAATTCGTTGCAGTTCTATAAATAGAACAAAAACAACAACCAATACCAAGTTTCTCTGAAAACCGCCTTACAAACAGGCATAACTTCAACACATAACTACATACGAATTATGTGATGTGACGAAGATAATATATGCGGAAGAAGGCAATTAGGAAAAAAACTTTACAACAACTAAGGCATGACGTAGCTGAATGCGTTTATAACCATTTCAGCTATCGTAGGAGTTCGGGTTCGACACCCACTCCCGGGAGAAAAGGCTTTGAGGAGATTTACAAGGTATAATTGAAACAGCTGTCGCCTTGACCGTCCTGATGTCACGTTTAAATTTTTCCCAAATTATTAAATAAATTATAAAATTATAAATTGCTTGAAATAAATGTTTTCAGACATTTAAAGCGATACGGGCAATCCCCGGTTAACTCTTATAAGTAGACAACATTTGGTTAATTCGTTTTAGTTCTATAAATAGAACAAAAACAACAACAAATACCATAACTTCAACACATAACTACATACGAATTATGTGATGTGAGGAAGATAATATATGCGGAAGAAGGCAATTGGGAAAAAAATTTACAACAACTAAGGCATGACGTAGCTGAATGTGTTTATAACTATTTCAACTATCGCAGCAGTGCGGGTTCGACTCCGACTCGCCTTGACCGTCCTGATGTCACGTTGTTTAAATTTTTCCCAAATTATTAAATAAATTATAAAATTATAAATTGCTTGAAATAAATGTTTTCAGACATTTAAAGCGATACGGGCAATCCCCGGTTAACTCTTATAAGTAGACAACATTTGGTTAATTCGTTGTAGTTCTATAAATAGAACAAAAACAACAACAAATACCAAGTTTTTCTGAAAACCGCCTTACAAACAGGCATAACTTCAACACATAACTACATACGAATTATGTGATGTGACGAAGATAATATATGCGGAAGAAGGCAATTAGGAAAAAAACTTTACAACAACTAAGGCATGACGTAGCTGAATGCATTTATAACCATTTCAACTATCGTAGTAGTGCGGGTTCGACTCCCACTCCCGGGAGAAAAGGCTTTGAAGAGATTTACAAGGTATAATTGAAACAGCTGTCGCCTTGACCGTCCTGATGTCACGTTGTTTAAATTTTTCCCAAATTATTAAATAAATTATAAAATTATAAATTGCTTGAAATAAATGTTTTCAGACATTTAAAGCGATACGGGCAATCCCCGGTTAACTTATATAAGTAGACAACATTTGGTTAATTCGTTGTAGTTCTATAAATAGAACAAAAACAACAACAAATACCAAGTTTCTCTGAAAACCGCCTTACAAACAGGCATAACTTCAACACATAACTACATACGAATTATGTGATATGAGGAAGATAATATATGCGGAAGAAGGCAATTGGGAAAAAAATTTACAACAACTAAGGCATGACGTAGCTGAATGCGTTTATAACCATTTCAACTATCGTAGCAGTGCGGGTTCGACTCCCTCTCCCGGGAGAAAAGGCTTTGAAGAGATTTACAAAGTATAATCGAAACAGCTGTCGCCTTGACCGTCCTGATGTCACGTTGTTTAAATTTTTCCCAAATTATTAAATAAATTATAAAATTATAAATTGCTTGAAATAAATGTTTTCAGACATTTAAAGCGATACGGGCAATCCCCGGTTAACTCATATAAGTAGACAACATTTGGTTAATTCGTTGTAGTTCTATAAATAGAACAAAAACAACAACAAATACCAAGTTTTTCTGAAAACCGCCTTACAAACAGGCATAACTTCAACACATAACTACATACGAATTATGTGATGCGACGAAGATAATATATGCGGAAGAAGGCAATTAGGAAAAAAACTTTACAACAACTAAGGCATGACGTAGCTGAATGCATTTATAACCATTTCAACTATCGTAGTAGTGCGGGTTCGACTCCCACTCCCGGGAGAAAAGGCTTTGAAGAGATTTACAAGGTATAATTGAAACAGCTGTCGCCTTGACCGTCCTGATGTCACGTTGTTTAAATTTTTCCCAAATTATTAAATAAATTATAAAATTATAAATTTCTTGAAATAAATGTTTTCAGACATTTAAAGCGATACGGGCAATCTCCGATTAACACATATAAGTAGACAACATTTGGTTAATTCGTTGTAGTTCTATAAATAGAACAAAAACAACAACAAATACCAAGTTTCTCTGAAAACCGCCTTACAAACAGGCATAACTTCAACACATAACTACATACGAATTATGTAATGTGTGGAAGATAATATATGCGAAGAAGGCAATTGGGAAAAACTTTACAACAACTAAGGTATGACGTAGCTGAATGCGTTTATAACCATTTCAGCTATCGTAGGAGTGCGGGTTCGACTCCCACTCCCGGGAGAAAAGGCTTTGAAGAGATTTACAAGGTATAATTGAAACAGCTGTCGCCTTGACCGTCCTGATGTCACGTTGTTTAAATTTTTCCCAAATTATTAAATAAATTATAAAATTATAAATTGCTTGAAAGAAATGTGTTCAGACATTTAAAGCGATACGGGCAATCCCCGGTTAACTCATATAAGTAGACAACATTTGGTTAATTCGTTGTAGTTCTATAAATAGAACAAAAACAACAACAAATACCAAGTTTCTCTGAAAACCACCTTACAAGCAGGCATAACTTCAACACATAACTACATACGAATTATGTGATGTGAGGAAGATAATATATGCGGAAGAAGGCAATTGGGAAAAAAATTTACAACAACTAAGGCATGACGTAGCTGAATGTGTTTATAACCATTTCAACTATCGCAGCAGTGCGGGTTCGACTCCGACTCGAGAAAAGGCTTTGAAGAGATTTACAAAGTATAATCGAAACAGCTGTCGCCTTGACCGTTCTGATGTCACGTTGTCTAAATTTTTCCCAAATTATTAAATAAATTATAAATTGCTTGAAATAAATGTTTTCAGACATTTAAAGCGATACGGGCAATCCCCGGTTAACTCATATAAGTAGACAACATTTGGGTAATTCGTTGTAGTTCTATAAATAGAACAAAAACAACAACAAATACCAAGTTTCTCTGAAAACCGCCTTACAAACAGGCATAACTTCAACACATAACTACATACGAATTATGTGATGTGAGAAAGATAATATATGCGGAAGAAGGCAATTGGGAAAAAACTTTACAACAACTAAGGCATGACGTACCTGAATGCGTTTATAAACATTTCAACTATCGTAGGAGTGCGGGTTCGACTCCCACTCCCGGGAAAAAAGGCTTTGAAGAGATTAAAAGGTATAATCGAAACAGCTGTCGCCTTGTCCGTCCTGATGTCACGTTGTTTAAATTTTTCCCAAATTATTAAATAAATTATAAAATTATAAATTGCTTGAAATAAAAGTTTTCATACATTTAAAGCGATACAGGCAATCCCCAGTTAACTCATATAAGTAGACAAAATTTGGTTAATTCGTTGCAGTTCTATAAATAGAACAAAAACAACAACAAATACCAAGTTTCTCTGAAAACCGCCTTACAAACAGGCATAACTTCAACACATAACTACATACGAATTATGTGATGTGAGAAAGATAATATATGCGGAAGAAGGCAATTGGGAAAAAACTTTACAACAACTAAGGCATGACGTAGCTGAATGCGTTTATAACAATTTCAACTATCGTAGGAGTGCGGGTTCGACTCCCACTCCCGGGAGAAATGGCTTTCAAGAGATTTACAAGGTATAATCGAAACAGCTGTCGCCTTGTCCGTCCTGATGTCACGTTGTTTAAATTTTTCCCAAATTATTAAATAAATTATAAAATTATAAATTGCTTGAAATAAATGTTTTCATATATTTAAAGCGATACGGGCAATCCCCGGTTAACTCATATTAGTAGACAACATTTGGTTAATTCGATGTAGTTCTATAAATAGAACAAAAACAACAACAAATACCAAGTTTTTCTGAAAACCGCCTTACAAGCAGGCATAACTTCAACACTTAACTACATACGAATTATGTGATGTGAGGAAGATAATATATGCGGAAGAAGGCAATTGGGAAAAAAACTTTACAACAACTAAGGCATGACGTAGCTGAATGCGTTTATAACCATTTCAGGTATCGTAGGAGTTCGGGTTCGACACCCACTCCCGGGAGAAAAGGCTTTGAGGAGATTTACAAGGTATAATTGAAACAGCTGTCGCCTTGTCCGTCCTGATGTCACGTTGTTTAAATTTTTCCCAAATTATTAAATAAATTATAAAATTATAAATTGCTTGAAATAAATGTTTTCATACATTTAAAACGATACGTGCAATCCCCGGTTAACTCATATAAGACATTTTTTTTTAATAAGTTGGTCATAAAAGAAATTTTTTAATCAAGAATTTCAAATGAAAAGACATTTCTGGAAATTTTAAAATTCAAAAAAATCAACAAGGAACCAAGCAGCAGCAAAATCAACCATCTAAGCAGCACCACCAACAACAAGCAGACCAGACAACGTACATAAATAAGAAGCAGCATAATAATATAGGAATCGGTGAGTAGGCAGGTTTTTATTTTTGATAAAAAATAGCGAATATAATAAAACTTTTTTCCACAAAAGTTATATTATTTTTGGTAAACTGCAAAACATATATATATATTTATCCATATATACATATATATAATATTGCGGAAATTTTCTTACCATTCATTCTCCTGCAACCTTTTTGCAACCAAAAATTGGTTGAAAATATTCCGCTATACCAATAGGTAAAATCCGCCAATTATACATATTTACGTTTGTACGTTATATATATATATATATATAGGAATAAATATATATATATTTTTACCAAAAATAATATAACTTTTGTGGAAAAAAGTTTTTTTATATTCGTTATTTTTTATGAAAAATAAAAAACTGCCTACTCACCGATTCCTATATTATTATGCTATATATATATATATATATATAACGTACAAATTTTTAGTGGTATTCAACCAAAAAAAATTGCAGTTTACTTGCATACTCAAATCCACTGTGCAAGAACAACATCAGCAAAATTTCTTCTACAGCTGAATTTACCCCGTTGTTCGCACAGATCGTTGAATTTGGCGATACAGTTCAACTTACTTCCAAGTCATTTTATCTGCTTGGTGGCATATAGAAAATAATATTCATACGAGTACGTACATACTTACATACACGTACAAATATTTTTTTTGAATTTGCTTTTCCTGTATTCCTATTTCTCCACTCAGAGAACATCATACGTACTTACTCACACGTCCAAGTCGCTCTTCCAGCGACATTCTCCCCGCACGTATAGCTACATTAGCAAAGGGAGTTGATACAGTTGATCAAATTTCTTAACCTCTCTCACATTTGCAATTTTCGCACCTTTCTTTGCTGCACTCTCCCAACACAACAATCAAGCGCACGCAGTTCACAAAGGAAACGCGACATTAAAGTGACGAAGAAGCAAATCAAAACAAACTCTGTTTGTAAACAAAAATATAGCAGCTTCTTTGATTCAAATGCATACGTTCACACAAACAAACATATATACATACTTTTTAATATTTTGTTTTTAGGCTATTTGACCTATTGTGGGTTCCAGTAGGAAATAAAAAGATGGTAGTAGATGAAGAGAAAATTAACTACCGAAGTTCTTGGTGATACAAACAAAAGCAATATATTTATTAACGACAGTCTCACCAGCTACAATCGAGCTCTGTTCACAGTGGGAAAAAAAAATAAAAAAAGAGAAAAGTTATAAATATCTGTGGGTTAAGAATGGCAGTATTTTGATGAAAAAGGCTGATAATGACGTGGTTATCTATTTAAGAACTTTTGACGATTTGTCAAAAGTGAGTTAGTTTTCCTTTTTATTTCTTTTTATTAATAATAAATTAAATGGTCTCTTTCGATTTTTTAATCAAAGATTTAAATTTATTATGTAATACTAGTGACTCTTTTGTTGTTGTCCATCAAAACATACGCAGTCTTCGGCAAAATTTTGATTTGTTGCTCTGTAATTTGGTATTATTTAAATTCAAACCGGATTTAATTTTTGTTTCCGAAATATGGATATACTGTCACGAAATACGTGACTTTACTATACCTGGCTATACTTTCTTTGCAAATACAAATGACCGATATTCAGCGGGTGGTGTTGGAGTTTTTGTAAGAAGTAATTACGAATGTGAATACTTAGAATATGATATTACGAGTGCTGACATTTTAAAGATATCTTTAAGGTTGGATTAAAAAGTTTTCAGTTTCATGTGTGTCTACAGGCTACACTCGGTCGCTGTTCAGATATTTTTGGATGAGTTTTCAAATCTTCTTTGCAATGAAAATTCTGGTAACTTTTTTATTCTAGGTGACCTTAATTTAGATATCCTCAACCTAAATGCTATAACTAATAGCTACCTTATGCTTATGACTAATCATGGGCTAACATCCTTTTTAAATGAACCTACTCGTAGTGTTTCTGGGAGCTGTCTCGACCATGTATTTGTTCGCAGCAACAGTTATATATTTAATATTGTTACTGGTATAAATCTCAACCTCAACATTACAGATCATTCTATGACAGGCTTAGTAATAAACATTACACGCAAAAAAACAACCCCGAATAGCAGTAATGCTAATTCTAAATTCACCAGGATTAATTTCGGTTCCCTCAACCAAAGCCTACGGTTTGAGTCCTGGGACTTAGTTTATGCTGAAGATAACGTTTCTGTTGCATACCAAATCTTCTTAAATATCTTTATTAGCCATATACAGGCAGCAAGCTTTTCTTTCACTCCACCTAGGTCTGAAATAAAGTTGAAGCCTTGGATCAGCCAGCGGTTGGTTAAAATCATCCGCCTTAAAAATAAGCTTGGGAGAAAGTGTGCTCAAATTCGTCCAATACGAGGATTCGTAATCGGTATAGAGGCTTATGTAAAAAGTTAAGGAAAGAAGTCCGTTTTGAACGCGACAGTTTCTATAGAAATGAGTTCAGAGCATCGCATGGGAACCCAAAGAAGGAATGGAAGGTAATAAACAATATTTTTAATCGGATTCTAAATCAGTCGACTCATCAATTATTTTATTACAAAGTGGTGTAAACATTTCTGATCCCAAAATTGTAGCAAATCTCTTTAACTGTCACTTTTCTTCAGTCGGTCTAACTCACACAATTGCAGGCACATGCGAAACTTCGATGATTAACCCTATATTTTCGACCTCAGGCAGCAGTTTTTACTTTGTACCTTTTACCGGCGCTGAAATATTAAAGGCAGTTAATTCTTTAGATAACTCCAGATCGTGTGGCTCTGATGGAATTTCCAATCAGGTTTTGAAAAATGTCGCTTTAAATTTAGTCGATATTTTAGTTTATTTGTTTAACAAAAGCATCTTTTCTGGAATTTTTCCTACTGACTTGAAATGTGCTGTAGTCATTCCCTTATTTAAAAAGGGTGACAAAAAGGATATAAACAATTACCGACCAATTTCTTTGCTCTCTTCCATCTCTAAAACTTTTGAAAAGCTTGTTAAACGTAGAATTCTTGAATTTCTTAACAACAAAAATTTTTTCAGCCCGATGCAATTTGGTTTTCGATGTGGACGTTCCACCGAAGATGCCCTCTTGAACTTTTGTTCCTTTATATATAGCGAGTTAGACAAAAAAAAGAACTGTGCTGGCCTATTCGTAGATATCACGAAAGCATTTGATATGGTAGATCACCAAATCTTGTTAAATAAATTACATTGCGTGGGCTTTCGTGGCTTTATGTATAACTGGTTGAAATCTTACTTATCAGGAAGAGCGCAAAAAGTTAAGGTTGGCAGTTGTTTCAGTGATTCTGTTACTATTGACTTGGGAGTACCCCAAGGTTCTGTCTTAGGTCCGACATTGTTCTTAGTTTATTTGAATTCCTTATTTTCCTTGCCCTTTTTTGGGAAGTTTACCGCGTTTGCAGATGACCTTGCTATAGCCTATAGTTCAACGAATTATCTGGATTTGGTAGCAGGTGTCAACTATGATGTTCATCTGTTGAGAGTGTGGTTTGCTACACATAAAATGATTGTTAGCAGGAAAACACACATGATGTATTTCGATTTACATTCAAAAATCTCTCCCGATATTGATATTATATTCCACGCCACTGACTGCGAACATTTTGCTCTAAACAATTTGTTGTGCTCTGGAACGTGGTATAATTCTGAATCAACTTGTAGCGACAAGTGTTTTCCAATTGAAAGAGTTAAAGTCTTCCAATATCTGTGGACCAATCCTTAAGTTGGTCAACACATATTTCTCGCCTGAAGTCCTACATGCGATCCACGGTTCGCTATTTTTATAGTCTGAGGAAGATATGTTCAAACGCAACGCTTAGAACAATCTACTACGCGTTGGTTCACTCAAGGCTTCAATATGGCATATGCTGTTGGGGGGGTGCTTCTCACAATAATATCCAGCAACAAGATATGCAACGTTAACCGTTTTCACCACAGCATGGACTTATTCAGGGAAATGAAAATTCTTCCGGTAAAGCACACGTACTATTATAAAACGTTAAAAATATTTTTTATTCGCTGTGGGTATTTACACAGCCTCGTCTCTGATAATTATAACTTAAGGCAAAACTCACTGGGACTTGTTGTTTTTCCCACTTCTCGTACTACTCATTTTAATAACTTCTTTACTATCGTTTCTTGTAAAGTCTTCAATAAGATACCTGCGACTATGCGTGTCATTAGGAATTTGCGAGAATTTTTAAAAAATGTTAAATCATTTTTATTAGAGCTGTCACATGACGAGATCAAAACTTTGCTGAACCCTGTCACTTAGTGAACTGAAACCAAAATTGTTATTTTTAATGCTTTATTATTTTCATTATTTAACTCATTGAACTTATGGATTATCTTTACCTCCACCCCACACATATCGTACATGTTCATGATTCTTAATTTGTGACGGCATTCAACACTAAAATTGCATACTATTTTACTGAATGCCTTAACTTTCTTTCATTTATTAATATTTTTTTAAGTTAAGTTCCTATTGTATACATATATGTAAAAAACTTATTGAAAGAATGAATAAATCTAATCTAATCTAATCTAAAAATCTAATCTAGTTATTCCACTGTTGCAGCCCTACGTTTCGCTAGCCGTCCTAGCTTCTTCAGGGGCGAAGTCTATTTATTTTTAACAATAAAACATAAGAAATAATTACATTAGTTTTTGGTGACGATTTTTTAAATTATTTACAAAAAAACATATATACATACTTTTTAATATTTTGTTTTTAGGCTATTTGACCTATTGTGGGTTCCAGTAGGGAATAAAAAGATGGTAATTATTCCACTGTTGCGGCCCTACGTTTCGCTAGCCGTCCTAGCTTCTTCAGGGGCGAAGTCTATTTATTTTTAACAATAAAACATAAGAAATAATTACATTAGTTTTTAGTGACGATTTTTTAAATTATTTACATCAACAACGATAAGGTGTCACAAAACAACAATTTTAATTAAGCTAATACTAATTGAGGTACAAAAAAGACGCACATACATATATACACGTAAACAAAATTTAACGTCACTCACATGATATTTTTTCTTAACTGTAAAATTTTTTTTTTTTTTTTGGTACCACTTGCAATGGGTATCATAGTCATACTAAACATAAAAATATTATAAACATAAAAGATAGCTTGCTGCAATCGCTTCTGTATCCTCCTTCTTGTTTATCGTGATTTCCCTTTTTTGCATTATTCGAAGGCTCTCTAACGTGTATCGGACTTTTCCTTTTTTTGTTTTTGTCTATTATTGTGGTATTCGCGAGATCAGCTGTATGTCCACTTGATGTTATGTGTTGTTCTTTTTCTTCTGTATGTCAGCTTCGTGTTCTCTTAGTCGTACGCTCAGATTTCGCTTTGTGGTCCCAATATATACCCGGTTACAATTTTCGTTAACTTTTTGTTTCCCATGCAACTGATTTCATACACAACATTATTTTGTTGTAGTTTCTCGATATATACATACGTTTGCATACTGCGCATACAAATATACTTATTCTAGCGCATAATACTAAGTTTGAGATATTTTCGTCCTTATAGGAACTTTCAAAAAAATATTCATACAAACTTCAAGTACATATTATTATTTTCTAATATATACTTACATATATATACCAGTAATTTACAAATACACGTTTATTTACACGTATATATAAGTGAAAAGTGTTTGTGATTTTTTTTTTAAATTTACCTTTTTTTAGATTTTACAAAACTTTATACATACAATGAACTTCCGTATTTCGCGGATTTAAATCTCGTCCCGTTGTCCTTGACTGTAATTTTCAAAAAAAAAAAAAAAAAAACACAAACACCGCCACCAATTTAAATTCCCTTTTTAAATTTCTGTGGCACGAAGACTTTTTCCATCTTCGAATTTAGCGAACGTTCCCTGAGCGAACAAATATTTTATTCGGTTTTTTTTTTTTTGTGAAAACCCAAAGGTTTGCGTAAAATACCTCTCAGTCCCCCAAAAACGTCAGAAACCGGGACAAAACCAAAAGATGGCCGAAAAGAAGAATCGGCCAAGGAAAGGGCAACCTCCCCCCGCCCAAAATCCATATCAGTTAACCCATCCGCGCAAAAGTTCATAGCGGAAAGTGACAGTCTCATGAGATACTGTGCAAAATTTAACGAGGCACCGATTCAAGACCACACTGAGTCGTACCTCATGATCAAAGACAAATCACTATATGATTTTTGGGCACGGCTTCAATCGGTTAAGATCTGGTATTTTCAAAACTAGACTAAAGGTTCCCTGAAGGCTTCAAGAGTTCAGTACAAGGCAAACAATGCGCTTGCCTTGATACGTATGAAATGACCAAAGCAAAGATTGCCGATCAACTTTCATTGATCAAAATGATGGCAACGCCGAGTTCACCACCCCGCGTGGAACAACCCTCGGCTGAGGCAAATATTTACCTCAAAGTCGCAGCATGCGACACGGAGACCTTTTTTGGTGGCTATAAAGAATGGCCCGCTGTTCGTGATATGTTCACGGCGGTGTACATTAACCACCCAAGGTTCTCCCGTGCTCAGAAATTGTACCATCTCCGGTACAAAACGCAAGGCAAAGTCGGCTCCATCGTCAAACAATATCCGTTGAGTGACGATAATTTTGACATTGCCTGGGAAGATTTACGGTCACGATACGAAAACAAATGCATCATGATTGGCAACCAGATAAAGCTACCGTGTTGTTCAAACCACACAACGGTTCTATCATTGCATGCAGCCAATGATAACCAAATTCTCCTTCCTACTGCTATGGTCGCGGTCGAACACGAATCGGGAATTATTTCAACTGAAGGCCCTTATCGATCAGGGCTCGGAAAGAACTTTCACTTCCTCGAAAGTTCAAAAACGGTTGAAACTTCCATTCGAACATTCAAAGTTCGAAATCTCTGGCATGGGTGGACAAGTCGTACAAAAGTCCTCCAAGCTTTGTCCTTTGACACTGTCCAAAGCCATGAAAATGATAAAGGCTCATGGCATTGTGTTGCCGCTCGATACATTGTGCGACTTCCATTCAAGGAAGAGTTTACTGAAAACTCTCTCTCGGAAATTCCCGCCCTTCTGCCGTACAGCAGTTTTTCAGTATGCAGCGAACGCTTCAGAAAAAGGAGAGTTAGGTACAATGTACAACAAGGTATTGCAAGAATATCTCGACCTTGATCATATGGAATCTACCGACCCATGCGAAATAACTCTGAATGGCAAGGTCTTCTCATTTTACTTGCCACATCATGCGGTAGTCAAACCCGATTAGGTCATCACCAAAGATCGTGTGGTTTTCAACGCCTCTAAAAAATCTGGGCCAGGAAAATCCCTGAATGACGTGCTATACACTGGCCCAATTCTCCAACCAAATCTCATGCTACTAATTCTGCAGTGGCATTGTTAGCGATTTCAATCTAAAAACGGTTACATTCGGCCTCAATTGTGCACCATACCTCGCTATTTGTACGTTGCATCAACTATCCGATGACACGGAAGCGACATTCCCCTTGGCTGCAATAATTCTCAAGACGCAAATGTATGTCGACGACATCTTATAAGGAAGTCACAACATCGATAACGCCACTGAATCACTCGTTCAAGTGATAAAAGCCCTAAAATCAGCTGGTTTCATACTAAAGGAATTAACAGCTAATCACCCGGTTATATTAGAACAGTTTCCGAAGGAGGATCTTCTATACTCCAACTTCTTGAAATTTGAGAGCACTTCCAATACCAAAACTCCTGACATTCGATGGAGCGCGCTCGCGGACAAATTTTTACACACCATTCTGCCGGAACACATCCAAAATGCAGTCACCAAGCGACAAATTTTATCTTCTGTTGCATAACTTTTTGACCCGGCAGGATGGCTGTCGCCAGTTATGATCCAAGCCAAGATGCTTCTCCAAGAAATACGGCTTGATGGCAACGATTGGGATGAAATCGCCAAGCCCGCAACATTATCAAAATGACAACATTTCGCAGAAAATCTGCCAGCCATTTGCCACATCGAAATCTCTCGATGGGTTAGTGTCGTTCCAGGGCAAGATACCCAAATGCAAGGGTTCTGTGATGCCTCGGAAAAAGCATATTGCGCAGCGATTTACATGCGCACACGTGTGAGCAACCAAATAAATCTTCTCTTTTGGTTGCGAAAAGCAAACTTGCCCTCATCAAAACTGTAAGCTTACCCCGCTTAGAACTATGTGGGCAGTCCTACTCGCCAAACTGGCGTCAACTGTTCGAAAACAGCTCGACTTACAAGCACGCAACACATTCTTATGGTCAGATTCGGAGATTGTACTAGCTAGGCTAGAAAAATCTCCATCGACCTGGAAGACTTATGTGGCCAACCGTACCTCTCAAATTCGTGAATATCTTCCTACCGGCACCTGGTGCCATGTATCTAGCCAAGACAACCCTGCTGATCTTGGCACACGTCGTTGCAAGCCGCAGGTTTTGATAGGTTCCTCACTTTGGTGGCACGGACTACAATGACTTTATTGCCACATTTCGGCATGGCCAAAGCCGAAAGCAGGTAACGCTTCTCCACCCGAGAAATCAAGGTCGACCCATATCACGCACTCGAGGAAGAAGACGATATTCTTCAAAGTTTCTCTTCATATTCTCGAGCTCTCCGTGTGATTGCATACGTGTTCCGCTTTGCGAACAATGCAACAAATTCAAATCGGTGGCAACAATACATAATCCCCATCTTACCCACAAAGAGTTGCAACATGCGAAAACGCGGCTTGTGGCACTGGTACAATCTCGCCGTTTCGGGGCGGAAAAGAGCGCCCTAAAAAAATGCCAATTAGCAAAAAGAGTTCCCTTCTGGCTCTCAACCCCCTTCTCGATGGAAACGGCCTCCTACTTTTCGGTGGCAGATTGGAACATTCTACATTACCATACAACGAGAAGCATCCAGTAATCCTTCCTCTGAATTCAAGGATATGCCAGTTTTATATAGAGTTTTTACACTGCCTGCTTCTTCATGCAGAAATACGGCTAATGCTCCAAATGGTGAGGCAAGAGTACTACGTACCAAAACTAAAGCCTCTTATTAAGAAATGCATTTTCCAATGCAAATCGTGCACGCCTTTCAAACAGAAAACGCGCACGCAAATAATGGCAGCGCTACCAACTGGGCGATGCAATTTCTCACTACACTTTTCCACAACAGGATAGACTTTGTATGTCCATTCCAAATAAAAGCATCGGTTCTGAGGTCGGTCACTATCATAAAAGGGTACGTGGCTGTATTCGTCTGTTTTTCCACAAAGGCAGTACACCTCGAACTATGCTCGGATATTACCACCGAAGCCTTTCGAGCAGTATTCGCCCGATTCGTTGGTAGACGAGGGTTTCCCTCTAAAATGATGAGTGACAACGGTAAAACGTTCACTGGCGCTCAACGCGCACTCGAACGCGACTTCGTTAAATATCTTAACGAATGCGGCCTGTGGCAATCCACAGTAAAAAGTTTTAAACCCCACTTCAAAAAAACCGCGGCATCCCACAAGTTTACATTCAAAGAATTCACGACGCTTTTGGTGCGTATTGCAGCAGTTCTTAATTCGAGGCACCTAACCTCACTATCCCAGGACCAAGCTGACTTCACAGCGCTTACTCCGGGTCACTTCATCTGAGGTGCACCGCTATTAGCCATTCCTGAGCCAAACGCGGAAGACCTCTACTGGATAAATCGATGGGAAAAACTCAAATTGCTTCACCACCAACTCAGCCGACGCTGGAAAGAGGATTATCTGAAGGACCTGCAGAAGCGCTATAAATGGCAAACGCCACAGCGAAATCTTCAACCAGGTGACCTCGTCGTAATCAAAGAAGATTCGCTCTCACCCACCGTGTGGCATCTGGGACGAATCGAGAACGTTCGCCTCGTCCCTGCCAACTGTATTCAGGTTGTAAAGGTTCGCACCCAAAATGGGCTTGTGTAGAATAAAGTTGAACAAAAATGATTTAAGAGCCGAACGCTGATGAGTAGCGTTGGATCGCAAATGTTGCAATTGTTCTTTATTGACGAAATTCATTACTATTTATACAGAAGTTCTTAACCTATCGACCAACTGCGAAATGAGCTTAACAGGGGACTTCCCTAACTTTGCCAGTCCTGCCTTTCATAAGCAAGTGTCCGGCGTTCAGTAAATACTGACATTATTTCTGGATCACAATAAAATATTAAGAAATTTTGAAATCCATCAATGTAGATGCCAATAGTGTCAATATATATTGATGTGTAGCATCTTCGTAACCCATCCATATGTGAATTATCAGTGTTTGATGAAATAAAAACAAAATATTGCAAATTAAATGATTTAACTTAGTTTTGTGTCAGCAATATAATCAAGGATATTTTTGAAAGCGAAAATCTAAGTAGTTTAAGTAAAAAACATAATTTTAAAGAATTGTTAATTTTTTTATTGCAAGTAAAACGGATTTAAAATAATATTTTGTATTAAGGGCCTATAATAATGAAATATATTATCCAGTGCAGGTAGAATCGCTTATGAGAGAAAAAGACAATTCCAATGAATCGCTCGTTTTTATTTGTTATCGTAAGTACTTTCATTATATATTGGGGTATATTCATAGTCAAACCTAGTTAAGAACTATAAGTAAGTGACATCTTTTGACGTAATTTCCTATGGGCTATCTGTCAAAAAGGCTGCAAATAACTTTAAGCACTAACTAAATTCCTTCTATGAATATGCTCCATTGAGTACGTAGCACATCTGACAAAAGTATCAAAATATTGTTACGAATATTAGCAAAACTGAGGAGTGCTGCCATCTCCAGGCCGATGCTAAGCAGTGACGTGAATTCACATCAATAATTCAATCATTATGTATCTACATAAACGAATCAATAATTACGTCTACACATATGTACACATTCCGACGAGCAAAATTTACATACAAGGCAGCGAGAGATGAGATGTCACACACCGATGAATTTACTTATACGCTTATGTGTGTGCGGGAGACTGTAAACTACAAACACATGCATATATCTTATCTGAGTTGTCACAAGAGAGAGCAATAATTTGTGCACGTAGTTGTGGCTGGCGATTTTGTAGCCGAAACAACTAGTTAGTTCTGGAAATCGAAGAGCCTAGAAGTATGCAGCGTAAACTATAAAAGCGGGGCAAGCGAATAAGAAGTAATTCAGTTTGATTTGAGTTGTCAAGCAGTTTCGACTAAGACGCTATTTAGTGAGCAAGAGCAGTATTATTTTGAATAGTAGAGTTCATTTGAGCTATCAATCAGTTTGGTTATTAAGCAAGCTATTCGTTGCACAATTTGAGTGTTATTGTGAAGTACTTTAATAAAGGCCATTTTCCCATTATTCAATATTGGAGTTATTTATTCAACAATTTAGCGATACGAACGTTGGCAGAAGATTGCAAATAAGAGGATTTGCAAGTAAAATCGTTACAATTGGTGTCAGAAGAGGAATTGTTGAATAAATTCCAGAGGACAACAAGGACATGGCAAAGTTCAGTGAATTGAAGATCCAGCAACTAAAGAAGGAGTTGGAGAGCCGTGGATTGAATACAAGCGGCGTTAAACTTGAACTTCAGGCACGGCTACGAGAGGCAATGGAAGCAGAAGGAATTGATGTGGAAGAGCATGTCTTTCATCTTGATGGCGAGGAGACAACAAAAATTGAAGAGAAAAACGAAACATCGCAAACGGTTACCAGCACAGACTTGAGCGTGATATTGGCTGCAATATCTGCACAAACGTCGACAGTAACATCGAAAATTGAAGCACAAGAAACACGTATTTCAGAAATGTCGACACAAATTTCTTCACAACTAGAATCGCAGGAGACACTTTTAACATCCAAGATGGAAGCACAAGAGGCACGTATAACAGAAATGTCATCACAAATATCCACAAATATGTCATCACAGCTGGAAGAACAAAAGACATATATGGCAACCCAACTGAAAGAAAAAGAGACACGCATAACAGAACAACTAGAAGCACAAGAGGCGCGTATATCATCAAAACTCGAAGCGCACATGGACGAAAAAATAAGGCAGTTTGAAGAAAAATTCGAGGCAGAGGTGGATGCGTTGAGAGGTCGTATACAGGAATTGCAACTTAATCGGCCGGCTGCTTCAGCGAGTAATCCAAAGGTAAAGACACCATCCTTTGACGGTTCTGTTCCTTTTCAGGTCTTTAAGCTACAGTTTGAGAAGACCGCAGCAGTGAACCAATGGAATGCTGAAGATAAAGTTGCAGCTCTGTTCGTGGCACTTAAAGGTCCTGCCGCGGAAATCTTACAGACGATTCCAGAGTATGAACGGAACAGTTATGAAACATTGATGGCTGCTGTAGAACGACGTTATGGAAGCGAGAATAGGAAACAAATATTCCAAATTGAGTTGCAAAACCGTCACCAAAGAGCGAATGAGACTTTGCAGGAGTTTGCCTCGGATGTTGAAAGGTTAGCTCATCTCGCAAATGCGGACGCACCCGTGGAATACACTGAAAGGGTAAAGATTCAGAGATTTATAAATGGCATACGGGACGTCGAAACAAAGCGAGCTACATACGCAAACCCAAAGCCAACATTCGCAGAAACGGTGTCACAAGCTCTGATTCAGGAAACAGCGTCGCTTCTGTGTAAGCCAGTTTTCAAAGCACGCCGTGTGGAAGTAGAAAGGCCAGAGTGGGTAGACGCAATATTGGAGGCACTGAAAGGATCGCAAAAGCGAAGTGAAAAAGTTATCAAATGCTTCAAATGCGGGAAGTCCGGTCACATAGCACGTCATTGCGATCTTGGTCTTAATAGTTTCAACAATGTGGGTGGCCGTAAACGCAAAGCTGGAGGAGATGAGCAAGAGCGAGTAAGAGGTAGAGAGCCAGATCCAGCTATTGAATGCCCTGTGATATCTGTGTCGCAAATTGGAAGGAAATCAAGCAGTCTTACCGTCAGAGGGAATGTGGATGGCAAAGAACGAATACTGACTGTAGATACGGGCGCATCTCATTCCTTGATCCGATCTGACTTGGTCAACAGGAGAGTAAAACCGTTACCTGGAGCAAAGTTGCGTACGGTCACTGGCGAGTATAACCAAGTTCAGGGAGAAGTGATATGTGAAGTATTGATTGGGAAGGTCATGGTCCTACACAAATTTGTTGTGGCGGAGATTGTTGATGAAGTTATATTGGGAGTAGATTTCTTGGTTGACCATGACATCAAGATCGATATGCAGAGAAGGGTGATGCGGTATGAGAACCAAGATGTGCCACTTAACTTCAGTTTGGAAAAAGGGTTCAGCAGTAAGCGAGTGCTGGTGGAGGAGATTCGACAGAGACCACGAAAGTCAAGGAAAGTAGATCGAGCAAAGGTTGATGGATCGAATGTGCCAAATAAAGCGAAATTAAAAGTACCTGCGAGGAAAAAACCGGCATCAACAAACCCTTATGGACGCACTAAATTCACTGAAAGAATTTTTCAGAAAGAATGCAAGGATGGTTTCAAGCCAGCGCGCACTTTTGTTGGGAAACGTCGGAACGATACTGAGTATGTGAAGCCAATCCGTCAAGAACAAGCTCTACAAAGTAGTTCTTCATTGGCCAAGCAACAGAGTGCGAGAGAACGATCCAAAATAATGAGTAGTAAGATGGAACACAGGTACGACAGGGAAAATAATTCGGAAGGTTTCCGGAATGGAGATTTGGTACTGTTAAACAACCCTCACCGGCGGAAAGGTGTTCCAGCCCAATTTCGGTGCAGTTGGGAAGGCCCGTACAAAGTTGTGAAGAAGATCAGTGATACCATCTACCGCATACAAACCACTGGGAAACCACGGATTAGAAGGTTGGTACATTTGGAGATGCTAGCGGCGTTTAGATTGGGAGATTTGTCTGATCGGGACGATCAGACTTAGGTGGAGGGCAGTGTTACGAATATTAGCAAAACTGAGGAGTTCTGCCATCTCCAGGCCGATGCTAAGCAGTGACGTGAATTCACATCAATAATTCAATCATTATGTATCTACATAAACGAATCAATAATTGCGCCTACACATATGTACACATTCCGACGAGCAACATTTACATACAAGGCAGCGAGAGATGAGATGCCACACACCGATGAATTTACTTATACGCTTATGTGTGTGCGGGAGACTGTAAACTACAAACACATGCATATATCTTATCTGAGTTGTCACAAGAGAGAGCAATAATTTGTGCACGTAGTTGTGGCTGGCGATTTTGTAGCCGAAACAACTAGTAAGTTCTGGAAATCGAAGAGCCTAGAAGTATGCAGCGTAAACTATAAAAGCGGGGCAAGCGAATAAGAAGTAATTCAGTTTGATTTGAGTTGTCAAGCAGTTTCGACTAAGACGCTATTTAGTGAGCAAGAGCAGTATTATTTTGAATAGTAGAGTTCATTTGAGCTATCAATCAGTTTGGTTATTAAGCAAGCTATTCGTTGCACAATTTGAGTGTTATTGTGAAGTACTTTAATAAAGGCCATTTTCCCATTATTCAATATTGGAGTTATTTATTCAACAATTTAGCGATACGAACGTTGGCAGAAGATTGCAAATAAGAGGATTTGCAAGTAAAATCGTTACAATATTAATTTTTCGCCCCTCAGCTGCTTAGTGCAGAACTATGGAAAATGTGGGGACAGACTAATTTTTCTGGTCTAAAACAAAACTCCTATTTTATCAGAGTGTTCAATCCCTTCAATATCTGAAAGTAAATCTGAGTAGCTGTGTTAATTTTTTGGTGTTTTGTAGTGCTGCATGGGAATGGAAAAGACTGCTATGCATAGAATATTTACCAAGCATAATTAGTAAATTTTTAGTGAAACGAAACATAACGACTGCATCTTGAGAATTTTTAATAGGAAAATACCAATATCAATGAACCAGAATATTTCCGTGATTATTGAGCGTGATACGGAGCTAGAAAACCGACCGAATGATGGCTATTTGTATCGAGTTTGGGACGCCATCAAGCGTGGATCGGCGCCTCCACCTTCTGACAGACGAAGTTTGTAAACGTATTCCAGTAGATGGGATCTTTAGAGCAAAGATTGCGGTTCGAGCTAGTAAGGTTTTTTCTTTATTCTTTATTGTGGATGACTATATATTATGAAATTGACTTTCAATATTACGTCGTTCGATTTGGCGCCCCTTGGACGTGGCGCCCGCGCGCTGTGCACGCCTTGCACGCCCGCTTACGGCGGACCTGTCGGTGGCTAATAATGGATATGAAAACAAATCATCTCGCCCTCTATTTATTTATGATAAATTGAATAGATTGTCATTTTTAATTGATACTGGCGCAATAGTTTCTGTTATTTCATCTTCAAAATTGAAATCTTACAAACGTAATTCTGATCTCAATATAACAGCTGCTAATGGATCTAACATACAATCATTTGGAACGAAACTTTTAAAAATTGATTTAGGTTTAAGACTTGACTTTACAACCTCGTCGTCTTGCCCCAATTAAATTAAAAATAGCTAAAACAGAGTTTGAATTTTTAATTAAAACAGGTCTACAAACTTCTAGTGCTCATTTGCTTCTCCTTTACATTTTGTTCCTAAAAAAGAACCTAATGATTGGAGACATTGTGGAGATTATAGACGACTTAATTTTATTACAATACCTCATATTTATGACTTAAATATAGATTATAAAAAAACAAATTTTTTTTTAAATTGATCTTGTTCGTGCATATCATCAGATTGCAATGGCAGAAGAAGACATTCACAAAACAGCAATTACTACTCCATTTGGCATGTGTGAGTTTATACGTATGCCATTTGGTCTTCGAAACAGTGCTCAAACGTTTCAAAGTTTTATTAACGAAGTATTTTCAGGTTTAGATTTTGCTTTTGTTTACATTGATGACATACTTGTTGCTAGTAATAATGAAGTTTAACATATTGAACATTTAAAATCTGTATTTCAAAGACTAGACAAAAATAATTTAAAAATTAAACCGAATAAATGTATCTTTGGAGTAAATAAATTAGATTTTGTCAGTTACGAAATTTCTTCTCAAGGTATAAGACCTTCTTTAGAACGCACTCAAGTCATCAACCTATTTATTTTAATAAATTACAAAAATTTCTTGGTATGGTAAATTATTATTATAGATATCTAGATATGTTAAAGTGTTTGCAGTAGAACTTTGTCCTGTACACGAAATGTTAACTTGTACAATTAAAAACAAAAAAAAAAATTAAATTGGACTGAGAAGACTTCAATAGCTTTTGAAAACGTTAAAAAACTTTTTGCTCGAAAAACTTTACTTACACATTTCAACAAACATGGTCAACTTTCACTTGCAGTAGATGCATCAAACATAGCAATTGGAGCGGTTTTACAACAAGTTAGCAACAACAATTTAGAACCACTTGCTTACTTTTCACGTAAATTAACACCAACTGAAATGAATTACTCAACATCTGACAGAGAATTTTTAGCGATATACAACTCTATTAAACGTTTTAAACATTTTTTAGAAGGTAGAATTTTTATTGTTTATACTGACCATAAACCATTAACTCATATTCTAAATTCAAAAACAGATAGACCACCTCGTCAGATTTGACATCTTGAATACATAGCTCAATTCAATAGTGATATTCAATTTGTTCCGGGAAAAGAAAATATTGTTGCAGACCTGATATTTATGATATTTCAACTAAAGATATAAATTTTCAAATTTTATATGAAGAGCAACAAAAAGATACCAGTTCTTAATCTAAATATTTGGTGTGATACTTCTCAACGACCATTTAGACCATTTGTTCCAAATTCTATGCGAGAAATTATCTTTGATAAAATTCATTCTTTATCACATCCTAGTGCTCGAACAACTAGACGTCTAATTCAATCGAAATATTTTTGGCCGAGTATGCGAAAAGATATTAATAATTGGATAACAATGTGTATTAATTGCCAAAAATCTAAAATTTAAAAGTATACAAAAACTCCAGTTAAGAAAATTGACACACCGTCTAGTCATTTTCAACATACTCATATGGATCTTTTTGGACCATTGCCTATTTCAAAAGAAAATCGGTATATTTTAACTATTATTGATGGACATACACGTTGGCCTGAAGCATATCCACTTAAAGATATTTCAGCAAACACGATTGCAACTATATTTGTACAAAATTATATTCCTCGTTTTGGTTCACTTAATATAACAGTTGATCAAGGTTCACAATTTACTTCAAAATTATTCACTGAATTAACAAATTTATTAGGTTCACATAAAATTCATACTTCTTCTCCATATCATACACAATCAAATGGAATGATAGAAAGATTCCATAGAACATTAAAAACTTGAATTACAGCGTCTGACGATTCATTTCTATTGGCAGGGCCGTAGAGAGAAAATCCGGGCCCGGGACTAAAAAATCCATTAATACTTTTGATTAATTTGAATTAATGACGTCTCATTTATGAATCATTATTGATAGATTACATCAAAAAAAATTTTGCCAAATCAACTAAATGATTAATTTGAATTAATGACGTCTCATTTATGAATCATTATTGATGGATAAAAAATTTTGCCACATCAACTAAATATTTTGGACTAAGCGCTGAAAATAAAATTAACACAGAATACTGCTATTTTATTGTATTGTAGAAATAAAATTATCTTTTAATAGTCACATATTGTTTCAAATAATCTTTTCTAGTTATTTGGTAACTTTTGATTACATTTGTGATAAATTTAATGCTGATTATAAATTTTAATTATTCAATATAGAAGGTTCGGATATCAAAGGGTGGCTTTTCTTGCTTTTTTTTGTTGCAAAATTTTTTATAATAATATCAAAATTTAACTGTCTTGCCAAAACGGATTCAACACATAGCGTGGCAAGTCCTGAAACACGCTCTTGAGATAAACACGATCTATGAAAGTTTTTGATTCTTGAAAGGACACTGAAGGAACGTTCTGCACTAGCTATATTGACAGGTATAGTGCAAAAGATACGTAAAGCAACACAAATGTTAGGGAAAATTGTATACAGATTTTGAACATATATAGATGGCATTTAGCAATTCCAATGGTGACAGACCTTTATCAAAATTTGCTTCGTAAATGTATTTCAAGTGAATTATTTCGCATTCTAAGCTTTGAGAAATGTCCGACTTGTATTTTTCGACAAATTTTGCTGCGGCCCGAACCTTAGCTCAAATTTCTCATAGCTGCAAATCGTTCAGTAATGCCAGTGATTACCGAATCAACGATCACCAGGAATGTATTGTTTTTAAAATCAGACTCTGAATCATCCGTAATCATCTCATTTAAATTATCTTTAGAAGTCTTTTGGGTTTTCTCTTTCGAATGTCCGGAAACTTTGGCGAGATGTTCAGTTGAACAGCAACTGTTTTGCATTCGTTTAAAAATGTTTCCCATTGGTTCCTGATCAACTTCAAATCAGCTCAACATCTATGGTGGTCGGAGCTCAACATCTATGGTGGCGTCTCTAGATTGGAGGACCACGTTTCTTTCGATAATGGTAGTCAGTATTTTGAACCAAATTGAGGACAGCAAGATACATTCGAACTTGTTGATGTACTTGAGAATGCCGGTAACATCTCCGTATGCTTGCGCAGTCAAATTTGGGTTTTGTCTGAAAGACTATGAAGAGAGCTCGGTACATTTTTTTGAGGATGTCCCATCGTTGTGGACTGCTGCTGAAAATACTAAAACATTTTTGTACAACTCCGGAGAAACTAATTGCAGCCGTAAAACATTCTGCAGCATCAACACCACATAAATTGAGACTGTGGGTTGCACAGAGCGAGTAATCAGCATTCGAGTTTTTGTGGAGAATGTGAAGTAGTGCTCCGTTGTAAGCTCCTTTCATATTGGCGCCGTTATCGTACCCTTGTGCACGAAAATCTTTCAATGAGATTTCATGTTTACCTAGAGTATGGCAAATTAGATCAGCGATTTTCTGATCAGTTTTTTTTGGTTACAATTCACGAAAGCCAAAAACCGTTCTTGAATGGTAAAATTTGTTGCTTTCGAATTGAAAGGGAGTTAGCGCAAAAAAACGTTGTCAACGTGACTAGCATCAGGCATAGCATCAACGATAATAGCAAAATACTTGTCTTTCTTGCCTTGATCTAATATAGTTTCCCTCACGTGCTTTGCACAAATTTCTATAAACTCGTTCTGAATGTCTGGGGAAAGATAGTGAACTTGTTAACGTTTGCGCTGCTGTTGTGAAATCCTAACTTTCTCCAAATCATCTCCTAGTATCGGATGATAATGGCTTATGAGATATTAGGCGCCCAAAAAATTTCCATTGTTTCGGTCACCAAGATATATACTTTCGCCTTGAAAGCTATGCCCCTTTCACCCAAAAATAAAATAGTGTCCAAAATTCTATATAAAATTTTATTCCACTTTTGAGTTTCAGGGATTAGCTGTTCATTGATAAGTGTATCAATTGTAGCCTCCGTTTGAATTCGATTTTGTAAAGACCGCCGTTGAATATAACATTTAATGTGATCTTGAGTATTTTCGTGTTATGGCAGTTGATCGTATAGCTTCTTCCATACCTGAAATTTCGAGTATCCGCCAGGACAACAAATTTTAGGTCGATTTAAAGTATTGGTGCTTAACAGACAATAAAGAGGTAGGCAATAAGGAGCATTGCTACTGGCACTCCACACTAACCAGTCACGCTCCACTTTCTCTCCCTTTGGCAAGATTCTGTTTAACAACGTGACAATCACGTGGAAAAATAACAGGAAACTTTTGATGACCTCGACGAATTATTTCGTTGACTTCTTAAGATCGCAAAAACTTACTATTCACGGTACCGATATCGAAGTCGTTTAAATAATCTGGACTTTGATACAGAGTTGGTGGTATTGATGGAAGAATTTTTGAAGATGAACCTGCTACCACGAAAACTTTACGATTTCGGATTCATGTAAACATACATTTTTGTTTGATGTTTTTATTGTCTCCTCACTGGTCGAAGGCCCAGGCAAAAAATCATTATCAATATTCGTTGCTTTTGAAATTCGGCTTAAAATTTGCACATCAAACGGGAGTGCCACGAAATCCCCAAATTCAAAATCCCCAAAATCAAAATCCCCAAACAAAAAATCGCAGTGCTATGATAAACATCATGACCGTGTAAAAAATAGCAATATCTCTTTCCTCTTTCATTCATATTTATGTATGTATAACTATATATTCACGTTTTGGCAATACATATCTTTACTTATCCATATATAGGACTCCTAGTCGCTCTAATTCGAACAAGCTAACAGAAGCGTGTACTACGCAGAAGGACATCACCGTGGCGGTAGCCACGGTTATACCACACACCCAGACTTGGCATGGCGTAGCCCAGGGTTATTTTTTATAAGCGCGTGCAGAAAGTTGGTATGGATTATTAGCCTTTTTTGGTCGCGGCGATTTTAAACCTAATTTGAATTTATTTCAAACATAAAATGGGGATTTTGTGTTGGGGATTTTGGTTTTGGGGATTTTGATTTGGGGATTTTGTTTTGGGGATTTTTATTTTGGGAATAACGTGGTAGACCCCATGGAACAACTAAAAACTCTCCTGAATTAAAAAAAAATATCTTAGTACCTCTAAATCGCGGGCCTCCTGAAAAACCTCGGGCCCGGGGGAATTTATATACTTTAAATTTATAAAAATATTTTATCATGTACACTTTTCTTCATGAAAATATTTGATTCTTTAATAATTAAAATGTTAGAATATCTATCTAATACTGTATGTAATATATGTTCCAAATATGAGCCAGATCGGACATCATAGGCCGCTTTCTATTCATGTATGCATTATGTGTTCCAAATATGAGCCAAATCGGACCACAAAGAAGATTTTTTTGAACATCTCGATCCCTGCGCCACCTAGCGGCGATTTTTTCATAGGTCGCATTCTATTCATATATGTATTATTATGTGTTCCAAATATGAGCCAAATCGGACCACAAATATGATTTTTTTGAATATCTCGATCCTTGCGCCACCTGGCGGCGATTTTTTTGGTACGTTGCTTTCTATTCATGTATGTATTATGTGTTCCAAACATTAAAGAAATCGGAGCACAAATACGATTTTTTTAAATATTTTGATCCGTGCGCCACCTACCGGATTTTTTTCTTATTATTGCATTATCAGCGGGTTCTGAACTATATTCAAGTTTCAAGTTTGTAGCTTATCGGGAATTAACTTAAATTTCAATTAGAAGATTCTGTTCGTCGGACCGTTCAAGTCAAGCTAAATAAAACTATTATAAAACCAAATTAATAGCAATATCACGATTAATACTTAACGAATAACTGATTGAAAAGGCATTGGTCAAGGTATAACTAGCACACTAGGTACGGTCACAATAGTCACTAATTAAACACAAATTTCACATAGAACAAGATAATTTCCCAATCCCATGAGATGGAATTTTAGGTTTATACCGTTTTCACACAGAAACTTAATCGAATCACAATTCTATTTAATGAAATAATTAAGTTTCACGCAGGGCCTTTTGCTCCATTACGCGAACATCTATCTGCCAGCAGCCCCAAAAAATATTTCGTTTTACAAAAAATAGGTAAGGTGAAAGCAGCCGTTTCCTTCTTAACTATAAATACCATCAAAATCAAATGCATGCGCAACTACCCACAGATGTTGCACCTAACGAAATATGTACCTAATTTCGAAATGGCCACAGATATTATCTTTTGCAGCAAATGCAGCGAAAATTAAATTGTGAATATTTTTCTTAAATTATTGAAAATAATTTATTTTTAATTTTCATTTGTTACATTGAAAATAAAATTCGAAGCACCAAGCAAAACCGACTGGATTTTTCACTCAATTAGGCACTCAATAAAGCAATAATGAGATAATTAAGGATTTGTATTTTGTATGGAAGACTGAGCTCAATTAGGGCTTTAATGTAGAAAACTTGACTAATTATTTCATTAAGCCTCTGTGTGAAAATAACATATGTCTCACGACATATAGCAAGCAGTTAGTTGACCTATTTAGGTCTTTTGCTATGGAACAAAAATAGATTTTTATAACCGAAAGACCGATAATACCGGAACAATGGTAGATCTGCTCTTTACGAACAGTGAATCCATCTCATGTGAAAAATTGGAAGAGCATCAGATAGATGTCTGATCATGAAAATATACAGTTCAAAATCAAGTTAGATAGAGAATTTCAAATGAGAGCTAAAAGAACCGTAACTTCTTGGGAATACTATGTATGTGATGGTCTTGTCAACCAACTACGGCAGGTTAACTATTATGGCTTTAAGAATCTGAGTGTTGAAAACCAGGCTTCATGCCTAAAGAAATCACTGTGAATCTTATGAATAAGTGGTACGACTCCGAACTAGCGAGTCTGCACAAATATAAATACAAATAAAAAAAAATATAAATACAATCTATACAAAAAAGCCCAAAGGTGATTGGAACGAATACAACCTTTCTAAGCCAGGTATAAATAAAGATTAAAAAGGCCAAGTATATGGAACAAAGAATCACACATAATATTGGGGATAGTAAAGCAATGTGGAAGCATTTGAAAACAAGTAAGAAAATCTAAGTTCGCGTGAAACCGAACATTACATACCCAGCTCTATACTTGATATTCTGTTGTTGTTTGTTTTGTGTGCTTAATAGTGTTATAAGGCTGCGCAATAATACATATGGGGTATTCCATCCCATTTCGACCAATTTTGAACCCGACCCCTTTAGAATTGGCTGAAAGTTTTTCTTCTTTTTCTAGCTTACGAAAGACGTTTTTCAGAAGTTTTTCAAATTTTTTCATCCAACACAAAAAAAGTTATGAATTTAAAAAAAAAACACCGTTTTTTTTTCAAAATGCTACAACTTTTTCAAAAATTTACCGTTTGGGATCTTTTTTTTTAAATTTGTTTTTAAATGTACTTTTCGAAAAATATTCAAAAAAATTTTTTTTTGTAATTTTTCAATTTTTCGAATTTTTCTAAACCAGGCATGCTTAATCAACGAACCGATATCATTTCGTTACGATAATTAACGTTAATAAACGAAACAAAGTAATTTCGTTTACTAACGTTGATTATCGTAACGAAATGATATCGGTTCGTTGGTTAAGCATGCCTGCACTAAACTGTTGAATAAATAACTCCAATATTGGAATAATGGAAAAATGGCCTTTATTAAAGTACTTCACAATAACACTTATACTTTGCAACTAGCTGGCTTAATAACCAAACTGACTGATAGCTTAAATGAAGCTTATCTATTGCCCGACAGATAGCGTGCTTAACTGAAAACTGCCCATAGCGCCTCTACCGCTGATGCTTTTATACTCTGTGATTTCCTTGTGGCATCTTCTAGGCGCTTCCAGAACTTTACTTAGTTAGTTATAAATTTCTCAGCTACAACTACAGATGTATAATTTTTATAGCTTCTCTCATACCCCATGCGCTTGTATGTGTGACCGACATTTCCACAATCCCAATTGCATACCTTTAGGAGCATTTCAGATAAGATACCTGCATGTGCTTGTGTGTTGCTCTCAGCTGCGTGTACCTACATATTTGTAGACATAATGATTGATTCGTATATGTAGATACATAATGATTTATCTATGGATGTGCATGCAAGGCGCTGCTTAGCATCGGCTTAGGGATGGCAGCACCCCTTAGTTTTTATTTATTTATTTATTTAAGACATCTAGAAAATATACATTTTCATACAGACTAAGTAGAATAAAAACATTAAATTACAAATTAATTAACGATCCTATTTAATAACAATTTAAATTTAGTTTTTGGTAGAGAGAAATCAACATAATGTACCCTTGAGTACAAATTAAATTCTCTTAATGCTCTTAGAATAGGAGAATTAAAAGCATACATTGTTCTAACTCGATCAATAAAAAAGATGTCATTACTCCTCAAGCTTCGGGCTGGGATATGAAATGAAATGCATTCTAGCAAGGCAGAGGAATCAATAGTTCCACGAACTATGTCATAAACAAAAGAAAGTGACAAAATAAAAGTAGAACAATTTTAAGTTAATTAGCTGGCATCTAGCAGTGTACCAAGGTAATGGATCCATGAACCCAATCGACCGAAGAGCGAATCGAATAAAAGATTTTTGAATTCGTTCAATCCTATTGATATGACAATCATAATAAGGTCTCTAGATAAAGACAGCATACTCTAACTTTGAACGTACCAAACTCGTATACAATAATTTCATTGTATAAGGGTCCTTAAAATCTGAGCTAAACCGGAAATTAAATGCAAGCATTGAGTAGGATTTAGCAATTATGTAATTTATATGACCAAGAAATAAGAAGTTGGAGTCAAAGACAACACCGAGATCCGAAATTTCTCTAAGGGAGCAAAGTTGAGAGTCCTCGATACAATATGAGGCGGGAATGGGAGAACGAGACTTTGAGAACGAAATATGAAAACACTTTTTTATGGTCAAATGTAATCGGTTACTATTACACCAGGCTACAACGTTATTAAGATCTTCTTGTAACTTAACAGAGTCCAGGTGACTGGTGACAGCCGAAAATATTTTCAGGTCATCAGCATATAACAGAAATTGTGAGTATCGAAAGCAGCTTGATATGTCATTTATAAAGATAATAAAGAGCACCGGACCCAAAATAATACCCTGGGGAACACCAGAGTAGGCAAAACAAGAACGTGATGAAGTATTGTCAACTTTGACTACACAGCTTCTAGATGAAAGATACGACCTTATCCACAATAAAAACATGGATCGAAATCCCAAACTAGCTAGTTTGGATAATAAAAGCGAGTGGCTAACTTTATCAAAAGCTTTCGAAAAGTCCGTATATATGGTGTCAACTTGACAACGGTTACCAAAAGCTGATAAACAGAATTCTGAAAATATGGCTAGATTTGTTGTGGTAGATCTTCCTGGCAGGAAGCCATGCTGATTAGGTGATATCAAGCTCTTAATGGCAAACAACATTCTCTGTTTAACGATGTACTCAAATAACTTAGAAACCGTAGACAATTTAGAGATGGGTCTGTAATTGGCAATATCAGTCTTGTTACCGCTTTAAAAAATAGGGGTAATAGAAGTAATCTTCCAAGCATTGATAAATTCGCCACTATCAAGCGATTTATTGAGTAAAATTAAAAGAGGGTAAGCAAAAGCTGCACAATTTTTAAATAGGCAGGCCGATAAACCATCGACATCAGTCTGTGTTGTGTAACTAATATTCCTAATGCCATCTATTACATCATCAATTATTAGGTCGAGAGAACCAAAATTGATAGGAGAGTCGACGACTGGGCCCTGGTTTTCAGTTTCTTCAATGTCAGACTCAAAGTCCGCAAAAAGATTTGCAGCCTCATAGGAGGTCGAAGCAATGGTTTCTTTATAGAATACCTCAGACGGAATAATAGAACAAGATTTTTTAGACTTAACATAAAGCCAAAACGCTTTAGGGTTCGTTTTGATTTCAGTTTCATATTTCTGAACATAATTTTTATGTAGCACCCTACTCATGGATTTAAACTCCTTCGAGTAACGCAGATATAGATCTCTATGGGAAGAAGAGCCTGAAGACTAAAATTTTGTATAAAATTTGTTTCTTAAATTTTTTAGTTTCTTTAAGTCTTTAGTATACCATGGAATTTTATAAGATCTTTTTTTATTAATAGGAATAATGCTCTGGCAGATTCTGTTAACTTTAAATTTAAAAATGTTAAAGCAGTCATGTATAGATAGACCATAGAAAAGACAATCAAAGTCTAAAGAGGACATTTCAGAGTTGACAGAGTCAAAATCGCAATTTGTAAAACAAAAACTAGTAGGATGGTTATCTTCACAAATAGAGTTAAAATTATAAAATTCCAATTTTAACACTAGTGGAACATGATGTTGATTTGCATCCGACAAAGGATCCAGGCACTCATTTAATGAAAAATTCATATTATCGCTAATAAATATAAGATCCAAAATTTTTAAGAGTCTGTTAATGAAACTATTAACCTGGACAAGATTAAGACTTAACAAATTATCAATTACATAAGACTCAGCGAAACTAGTAACATTATTAGGAAATAAAGAAAAACTATCATCTAGTCTATTCCAGCTTATATTGCACAGGTTAAAATCACCAAGAATAAAGTAATTAATGTTAGAATGTATAGTAAATAAAGCTAAAATATTATCAATATATGCTTTATAAAGTCCATCAGCACTAGACGGTGGAATATACGATGCACAGATTAGAAGTTTAGAGCTGCTGCAAATTGATACACAAAGTTGATCTAAGAGCGAGTCCCCATTTGCCAAGGGAACCAATGAACAGCGATATTTCGTGGAAACTACAATGAGTACACCTCCACCTCTTGAAGTCTTGGTTTTCGCGAAGTCTCTGTCCTTCCTAAAGACATTATATAGCTTAGGTTCGAAGAATTCGTTGCTAAAAAGATTTTCATTGAGCCAGCTCTCAATAAGAACCACAATATCATAGTCCGAGTGACAGCTCAAGTCAAAGAGTACTTTAGATTTTGTTCTTAAACCAGACACGTTATGAAAATATAATTTCAAGGGCTTATTATGCATTATGACCGGAGACTGGGCTTTTATGGTTTGAGTGGTGACACCACCTCCTTTCGAAAAAACTGGAAGGGACGAAGTTTAACATTCGCAGGCCAAATATCGGTATTTAACACCTTCTCATAACACCAATCTTCAACACCCAATTTAAAGTTTACTTTCCTTAGATCACCTTCAATAACATCCTTCTTCACAAGCTTAATGCACACCAGAAACCGCTTCTCAATTGAGGCATGTTTAGAAACATAAGATATAATATTGTCAGAAGAAACGCTAGGTAAGAACGAGGATATGTGGAGCCACTTCATCGATCGTACGACACCAAGCTCCTGACTGTGGCTGGATCCAACAAGTAAAGGCTGTTTACGAGGCTTTCGTAGATTAATTATTAGTTTTCCATTCGGAAACATGAGACACAGTATGTGTTGGAGCATTTGGAATATTACGACTAGTAGACGACAAATCATGTGATCGGTCCAATCCATTGGAGGACACATTTGAATTTAGAGTCAAAGGCCAGTACTAGGACCATTTACGAATGTAGATGGAGTAGTATCACTAATAAGCTTAGTAGTAGTAGACTGCTGGGATGCTTGCATAGGTACAGCAAATGTTTTAGCTAAAGAATTTTGATTCTCCGTTAATGTAGTAGAGCGAGTAACAGCAGAACTAAAAACAGGTTTATCATGTGGTAGAGTATCATCTGGCAGCGAAGAAGCACACAAAGTAACAGCAGCAGCAGTATTCGACGTAGCTTTCGCATTTAATGCATTTGTGACAACAGTAGAATATAATATAGCTGAGCACGCCGCAGCACGAGAGACTGGTATAGTATTATTATTATTAGCTGATGATACAAGAGAAGAGCATTGACGAGACTGATTAGCAGTAGTTACGGCGACAGATTTATTACTAATTTCATTAGATGCCGTGTATATGACGGATGATATTGAAGGAGAGCTTTGCTCAGGCTGATTTGCAGTAGATACACCAATTTTGCTTTTGCCCATTGCACCATTTTTATACTGTTTTCTCACAGACGGCTTATTGAATAATAAAGGCAGTTTTCTACATTAAGACGCTTATTGAGCTCAATCTTCCCTACAAAATTCGAATCTATTATTATTTCATTAGTAGCTAATCGAATGCCCAATGAAGTCAAAAGCACAATGCAACTCTGTTGGCAGCGTTCCGCTTCCGTTTCCGCTTCTTAGTTTTCAAAGCAAATGTCGTTGTCTGCATGGCGGAACGATACAAGGTGGCCGCATCGAACAGCTTATTATAACCTTTTTTATTTGATTTGATACATCAACTACCGGCGCAGTACGATTTTGACATTTGTCCATCGAATTTACAAGTACGTGGAATTTTGTTTGTTTGTAGGTATGTCACCATGCTCCCACCTTGTATCGTTCCGCCATGATTGTCTGTCTCATCCTTCATACTAATCGAGCAGTTACTTCTGTGTGAAAGCAAAAAATTTACGATTTCATTAGCAGGTGAAATGAGAGCATTAAGTTTCTGTGTGAAAACAGTATTACTCTTTTTTCTTTAGCTAAGCTACCAACAATGCTTTGAAGGTTTTTTAGCTCGAGAGTTAGTTTCGATATATCCTGATTTTTTTGCTAGTATTCGTAACACTGCCCTCCACCTAAGTCTGATCGCCCCGATCAGACAAATCTCTCGATCTAAACGCTGCTAGCATAGCTAAATGTACCACTCTTCTATTTCGTGATTTCACAATTGCTTGTATGCGATAGATGACATCACTGATCGTCTTCACAACTCTGTACGGCACCGATATTTGGATGGAACACCTTTCCGCCGGTGAGGGTTGAATAGGAGTACCAAATCTTCCTCCCGGAAACCTTCCGAATTATTTTCCTTGTCGTACCTGTGTTTCATCTTACTACTCATTATCCTGGACTGTTCCCTCGCACTCTGTTGCTGGGCCAATGAAGAACTACTTCGCAGAGCTTGATCTTGACGGATTGACTTTGCATCATCAGTATCGTCTTGACGTTTCACAACAGTAGTGCGCGCTGGCTTGAAACCACCCTTGCATTCTTTCTGGAAAATTCTTTCAGATGTTTTAGTTCGTCCATTAGGGTTTGTCAATGCCAGTGTTTTTCTCGCAGGTACCTTTGATTTCGCTTTATTTGGCCCATCCGATCCATCAACCTTTGCTCGATCTACTTTCCTTGACATTCGTGGTCTCTGTCGAATCTCCTTCACCAGCACTCGCTTACCGCTGTACCCTTTTTCCAAACTGAAGTTAAGTGGCACATCTTGGTTCTCATAACGCATCACCCTTCTCTGCATATCGATCTTGATGTCATGGTCACCAAGAAGTCCACTCCCAATATAACTTCATCCACAATCTCCGCCACAACGAATTTGTGTAAAACCATGACCTTCGCAATTAAGAGTTCAAAGATCACTTCTCCTCGGACTTGGTTATACTCGCCAGTGACCGCACGCAACCTCGCTCCAGGTAATGACTTTACTCTCCTGTAGACCAAATCAGATCGAATCAAGGAATGAGATGCGCCCGTATCTACAGTCAGTACATATTCTTTACCATCCACATCCCCTCTGACTGTAAGACTGATCGATTTTCTACCAATTTGCAACACAGATATCACAGGGCATTCAATAGCTGGATCTAGCTCTCGATCTCTACCCCTAACTCGCTCTTGCTCATCTCCTCCAGCTTTGCGTTTACGGCCACCCACATTGTTGGAACTATTAGGATCAAGATCGCAATGACGTGCAATGTGACCGGGCTTCCCCCATTTGAAGCATTTTGGTAACTTTTTCACTCCGCTTTTGCGATCCTTCCAGCGCCTCCAATATTGCGTCTACCCACTCTGGCCTTTCTACTTCCACACGGCGTGCTTTGAAAACTGGCTTACACAGAAGCGACGCTGTTCCTGAATCTGAGCATGTGATACCGTTTCTGCGAATGTTGGTTTTGGATTCGCGTATGTAGCCCGCTTCGTCTCCACATCTCGTATGCCATTTATCAAACTCTGGATTTTTACCCTTTCAGTGTACTCCACGGGTGCGTCCGCATTTGCCAAATGTGCCAACCATCATCCGAGGCAAACTCCTGCAAAGTCTCATTCGCTCTTTGGTGACGGTTTTGCAACTCAATTTAGAATATCTGTTTTCTATGCTCGCTTCCATAACGTCTCTCGACAGCGGCCATCAGTGCTTCATAGCTGTTCCGTTCGCCCTCTGGAATGGTTTGTAAAATCTCAGCTGCAGGCGCTTTCAATGCCATGGACAGTGCAGCAAATTTATCTTCAGCATTCCAAATGTTCACTGTTGCGGTCTACTCAAACTGTAGCTTAAAGACCTGGAAAGGAACAGACCTGTAAAAGGATGGTGTTTTTACCTTTGGATTGCTCGCTGAAAAAGCTGGGCGATTTAATTGTAACTGCTCCATACGACACTTCAAATCATCAACTTCTGCTTGAAATTGAGCGATTTTTGCTTCCTGCGCTTCTAGCTTTGATGTTACCTTTGCTTCCTGTGCTTCTAACTGTGAAGACATTTGTGCCACCTGCAATGACAAGCGCTCCTCTTGTTCTTCCATCTTGGATGTTATGCGTGTCTTCTGCGATTTCAGTTGAGATGCCATATATGTCTTCTATTCTTCCAGTTGAGTTTCTATCTTGGATGTAATCTGTGGCCACATTTCTGACATACCCGTCTTGTGCTTCAATCTTCGATGTTATTTCTGACGACATTTCTTTTACTGTCGATGTTTGTGCAGATATTGCACCCAAAATCATGTTCAAGTCTGTGCTCGTAACTGTCTGCGATGTTTCGGTTTTCTCTTCAATTTTTGTTGTTGTCTCGTCCCCATCAGGATAAAAGACATACTCATCCACATTAATTCCTTCTGCTTCCATTGCCTCTCGTAGCCGTGCCTGAAGTTCGAGTTTAACGCCGCTTGTATTCAATCCACGGCCCTCCAACTCCTTCTTCAGTTGCTGGATCTTCAATTCATTGAACTTTGCCATGTTCTTGTTGTCCTCTGGAATTTATTCAACAATTCCTCTTCTGACGCCAATTGTAACGAATTTACCGCAATTCCCCTTATTTGCAATCTTCTGCTAACGTTCGTATCGCTAAACTGTTGAATAATAACTCCAATATTGAATAATGGAAAAATGGCCTTTATTAAAGTACTTCACAATAACACTTATACTTTGCAACTAGCTGGCTGAATAACCAAACTGACTGATGAAACTAAACTATTGCCCGACAGATAGTGTGCTTAACTGAAAACTGCCCATAGCGCCTCTACCGCTGATGCTTTTATGCTCTGGGATTCCCTCGTGGTATCTTCTAGGCGCTTCCAGAATTTTACTTAGTTAGTTATAAATTTCTCAGCTACAACTATAGATGTATAATTTTTGTAGCTTCCCTCATACCCCATGCGCTTGTATGTGTGAGCGACACTTCCACAATCACAATTGCATACCTTTAGGAGCATTTCAGATAAGATATCTGCATGTGCTTGTGCGTTGCTCTCAGCTGCGTGTACCTACATATTTGTAGATATAATGATTGATTCGTTTATGTAGATACATAATGATTGATCTATGGATGTGCATGCAAGGCGCTGCTTAGCATCGGCTTAGAGATGGCAGCACCCCTTAGTTTTGCTAATATTCGTAACAATATTGATAAATGGCCAACTTTATACTCATAAGAATGAAATGGCCCAGTCGCTCAATAAGTATTTCATCGCTAGTATAGTTGAAATCAGATCGAATGTTCCAGTTAAAAGCAATAGAGTAGCAATAGAGAAGGTCAAGAATACTATAAGAGCTGACGAGATAAGACCAATTAACAAGTAAGCGTGTGATGAATATATACTCTAATTAAAAACCAGCTATTGAAGTACCTAGATGATAACGAAAGTGCCTTGGACCTTGTTTTAGGGAACTGGAAAGAAGACCTGAGCAGAAATAAACATATAATAGCTGTATTCCTAGACTTAAAACGTGCTTTTGAGATTATCGATCAAAATTTATTGCTAAAAAAACTTTATAGCGTAGGCGTTACTGTAATGTGTTCTTAGAATTTGTTCCGCTTTCACTATATTCAATTGTTCAATACATATTTACACACATGCAGACCTCACACGTCACGAAATATTAATATCTAATTCCTAAGTATGCACTTATGCATTGAATGCACATTGTAAAGTCACCTAACGACACACCCTGTATGTTGCCGTAGGTCAGGAACACTTGCAAATGCATTTACTTTAAATTCAATTATTACCTTATGAGTTTAACACAAGCTTATGCATTATGAGTAGATTGCACGTATTTTTATGGAGAATGGTAGAGTGAGCAACACTGGCGCCATCTGATATTGAAAAGTAGCCAACTCCCCAATTTTGTTCCAAGCAAATCATAAGAAGAAGAATTTGACATTTGCTTTGGTTAAGGGTGTTGGAACACTTCGCAAGTGAAATTATATTTCCCACTGGTTGGTAAATTTTCTAACATTTTTCACAATTAAAAACTGCAATATAACAATCGAATACGACACAAAATATGTTAGCAAGTATTTTTGTTGTATAGGGAGAATGTTTAAAACAGCGGCGGCGGCGGCGTCCGGCGCGTTATTATATTTTCTACTCGTTTAAGACTGTTTAGGTCGTTTACTGTTCATGTCAAAAATTGGTCGGTTATGGTCGAAAGTGGTATCAACGGATGCGCCTCACTGCCAGTTATATAAAACTTATTGCGAAATTTAACTCTTTCTAACTGTTCAAAAGTTATTTAAAAAACAGGCGCTTTCGATGTCAGCTTAAGACGGACTTTGCATCACCTAATTAACCGAGTTATTAAAACAAAACACTAAAAGAAAAGTTATATAATAAATTTTGTATATTCACTTTGCATATTTTTTTCAAAAAATTAATAATGAACAATGAATTCAAATAAAATGACCCAAGGCGAACATGTTTTCAAATTGTCTTCAAGTTCTTAAAAAAAGCAAATTACCCAAAAAAAGGTGCCAATTTTTTAAAAATTTTATATTTCGATTGGCTGCCAGAATAAGCGCATTCAGTTATACAAAATCCTTGAGTACGTTCTAGGGGCATAAACACTCTTTTGAAATGATTCTTACCTCATACTTAAGTTGAGGAACATATATCGTCGTATGAGAAGGGTTTGAAAATTTACTTGGGCTTACATTAAAACATCTGTTGTTTATTTGCGAAACTATACAATAGCATCTGAAATGTAAATTTTGATTTTCACACTTCATCCTTCAATACCCAAGTCTCCCGGTTTAACATTTCCTAAAGATGGCAGCCCTATCCAAAACTAGTCCCTTGGAGTGATTCAAATTGATTATAGCCTATCACCCAAGTTTAAATATCACCTAAACGTTACGGCTCCGTTTACAAATGTGAATATGTAGGCTCATATATTTACCAGGTGAGGCTTTGTCCGTCGCAAGAACACTCAAAGTGGTGAAGCAAAAGCTTTCCCAAGACAATCGTACTAATGACCGTGTGTGCTACTACCCTAATGTAGTGGACAGTGGAACACGCGGTAATCCATAATGAACTCTTATAACATAAGGCCGGAAAACAGCAGTTAACATCTTTCAACTTAAAATCGGTCGACTTTCATTCTAAATTATCCTTTTGATTTAACGAAGACTATTAAAATCAATGTTGTGAACACAAACGTCTGCAAACTTTGGTCTAGATTTTAAAAATTTTATCCAGGGTCCTTTTAAAATTTTTAATCATGTAGATGCGCCGAGGATTATACGATTTTCACCCATGAGTTACGCAATGACATCCACTTAGACCTCTTATTATTTCGAGGGCGGCATCCTTGGTCGAATAGTCATTCCCTAACATTTCAAGGTGTTTCTCTGTTGTAGCTCGGTAGCATAGCGCGACAAAAACATCCGGTAGAAAGTTTTCGGAGCTACACCTAGAGCTTCTAGGAAAGTGACGTTGACGAAGGTATGAGTTCGAAGTCGCAGTCCTATAGCTTATGTGCTGGCATATGGTGTGAGGATCAGGTGGCGTGGTAGAGACTGGTGGTTGGGATTGCTACTGTTCGCACATCGGGAATTGTAGCTCTTAAAAGCGGCCGAAAAAACTGGAGGCGCCCTGTGCCACGAATGTCAAGAGTATTAATAGAGCATTAATAGCAACCGTAAGTCGCCTTTATGCGTGACCGCCAAGGAGCCAAAAATAATTTAAAGAAATTGTGTTCGCGACGATTATTAAGATTTAACCTCAGGTGGAACTACGCTTTGCACGAGATATACAGACAAAAGTGTGACCATTTTATGTATCTCTATTTCTTTTCAGCAGACGCAGCAGTACCAATTCCAAAGACCGGGGTTAGGGTCGAAGCCTCTCTGGAGTAAGGGACAATCCCTCCGCAAGGAGCTACTCCTGAAAATTTTTGAAAAATCTGCGAGATTTTGAGGCAAAAATCCCGGATCCTTCCGAAATTACCCAAACGTTGACTTCCTTGAATACATACAAACAAAACCTTTCCTAAAGGTAATTTCTTTAATTATAAAAAGCAAGGTTTTTAAAGTAAGAACACCGGCGTACGCCGGCGCGCCGCCGGTATATAATAAGGCCTACGCCACTGCCGTCGATAAAGTCATCGGCGTAAACCTCTACTACATATGTAGTTTCGCTGAAACAATAGCGACAGATTTTTTCACTTTGTCCTTTGCATCCTTCGCTTGTGCATGCATATGAATATACATTCGTAAAAACATTAATGGTGCCTATGTAACTAGAAGTAAACTACATTTCTTATTATATTGAATAAACTAGTCTACAGTGAACCACCAAGAGGATTTGTTTGATTTCGCGATTTTGCTTTTAATTTAGAGCACAGCTCAGTCCCTGTTTCGAATTTATTCCGCGGTAAGAAAAAAGCTTCTTCACCCCACATTTTGGCGCTCAACGTGGAGCAGTGTTTTAAATTAAAAGTTAATCGATCACTTAAAAAATAAAAAAAGTGTTTCAAATAAATTAATAACGCGCATTTCGGCATCGTAAAATATCGTGGTCTTACTCTTGGTGGCCACAATACAGCGCTCGTGGACCAGCATATCAACATCAACATCATCATCTTAATCATTAATTGGACATTGGATCCAGTTGGAAAAAAGGCCGGAGTAACGGTATCACTTTTTGTAATACATTGCTGCCGCTACTCCGCCAATTCGCTGCCGATGCTACATTTACCGTCGCTGCCTTTGGCAATTCTGCTACGCTTAGCTTTGGGCATATTTCTTTCGCTACCGCTGCCGTCATTGTTGGCTGCTGGTATTTCGTCGCTGCTCATTACGCTATCGATAGCTTCGCTGGATTTTTACCAAAACTCCGTTAAATCGGCTGTTCATTCATTTGGCATTTCTTACTATCGAAATATTTGTCGCTGCCCAACGAACAGTTGAACGGTGTTTCCTGCCATTTGTCATTGTATTCTATTTTTCCATCGCAAAATAAGGTAAAACCTTCAATAAAATAAAATAAAGTAGTTTATATATTGCGCGCTGTCACATACCAAGTACGTCCAGACACATACTCAAACATCAAACTTTTTATTAGCACGTAGTACGCTTTCGCACATTTTAAATAAAACTTTATTACAATGTCGCTCGAGGAACTTAAGAAACAGCGCGCTAATGTAAAGAAACATATTTCTCGCATCAAAAATATTGTTGTGGCCAGTTTACGACCAGGGGGTAAAGTTTTGTCACCTGCCGAATATAAATGTCGACTCGGTATTCTTTAGTCGTATTTCAAAAATGTGTTGTCTACACAAACAGACATCGAAAACTGGATTCGGAGGAGAGTGGTCATGTAGAATTGGAAGAGCTGTACACAACAACGAAATTAATTCTTCTGTCGCAGCTTTCTGAGGATTCAAACGCTTCACTGTCAAATACCACTTGTGTTATGAAATCAGGTTCAAAATTACCTAAGTCAAAAATTCCGTCATTCAGCGACAAGTATTCTGAGTATCAAAATTTCATTACTTCTTTTACACAAATCATCGATAGCGAGTTTAACCCATCTAATATAGAAAAATTCAATCACTTGCGCAACTGTCTCCAGGGTCCCGCGTTAGAAATTATCGAAACGTTCCCAGTTTTCAATGAAAATAATTCGAAGGCGTTGGAAATACTTAAATCTCGGTATGACAATCCAACCCTTATATTTTTAGAAAATATTTCTTCCCTATTCGAGCTTTCGCCTATTTCGAAATCAAATGGTGGTCAATTGAGAAGCCTGATGGACAAAGCGTCCGCAATTTACGGTTCGTTATTGTCATTGGGAAGTGAAAGCCAAATTGCAAAAGCCATGCTTATTTATTTAGTTTTGTAGAAAGCAGATGAAAAAACCAATCGTAAATGGAATGAGCTCGACAGATTGCACCAAAGTTTTAGATAGACGTTGCCAATACCTCGACTCAATTGACAATGCTGACGCCGTTGGACCTGTACGTCAAAGACTCATCAAAGCATCAAAGTTAAAGAATCAAAACAGGCGTTATTTATTTGATTGCCCGAAATCATCGTGTTCGGTGTGTTCTAGTAACACCCACAAAATACAAAACTGCGACCGGTTCAAGGCTCTTGGTGTGTCGCAACGCATTGCCCATGCGAAGAAAATGGGTCTTTGCATTAATTGCCTGTCGAAGGGACATCAATTGTCGAACCACACATCACCGTTCAAGTGCAGAGTTTGCTCCCGTCAACACCATAGTTTGTTGCATCAAGGGACTACTCCGAAGTCATTAAATACTTCTTTGCCATCCGCCGTTCACACACACATGAACAACACTTTTTCGGACCATATTATCCTCGCCATGGCTATGGTTTGGTTCGCGACGCTTCCGGAAATTATCGTCTTGGCCGAGTCTTGCTTGATTCCTGCTCACAGGTAAACTTTATCACGGATGAACTTTCGCAAAAACTGATGCTCCCACGCAGCTAACATAACATTGAGATCAAGAGTATAGGTGAGTCATCTACTAGTATTAAATATAAAACATCTAGGAATATAAAATCGCAAGCCACAGAGTTTGAACTACAACTCACATTTTGTATCACGTCTTACATCGCTTATCAGCCAGAACCGGAGATATACACATCTTCATGGCATATCCCATCAAACTTTGTGCTTGCTCGTGATCAACTTTATAAATAAAACAAAGAGAGCTTTTTCAGCTTACTTTCTGTAGGGCAAATAAAACTTGGTAACAATCTTCCTATTTTACAAATAACACTAATGGGTTGGGTCGTTTCTGGATGCTATCGTACTAGCTCTAATACGCTCAAACCGAACTGCTTACTTGTTTGCGAGGACTCCATTGATTGAAAGTTGGAAAAACTATGGCAGATTGAAGAAGCTATAACAAATGTGGACGTTTGGACCCCTGAACAACATAGTTGCGAAAATTTATATAATGACACCGTTACTCGAAACTGTGATGGTCGGGTGGTAGTTAAAATTCCATTCAAGGACAATCTTACCTCCCTATGTGAATAAAACACAACAGCTTTACGAAGGTTTAACGCATTAGAACGTCGCTTACACAAATCCCCTGCTCTAAGATCACAATATGTCGCATTTATAGATGAGTATAAAGGTCTGGGTCACATGGTAGCAGTGCCAAACCCGAAACTAAATGAACCTCATTATTATATCCCACATCACTGCGTTTTGAGAACTCAGAAATCAATAAATGATATCCAAATGGTTAGACCTACTATCCAAAGCGAGCTCGCCATTCCCTTACTTCGTTTTCGTTTACATCGCTTTGCGCTAACAGCTGACATAGTCAAAATATACAGACAGGTACTAGTCACTGATGGCCATCGCAAGTATCAATATATCTTGTGGAGAAGTTCGCCAGATGATGATATTCAAACATTCCAGCTCAATACTTTCGTCGCCGGCTCAAATGTTGTCAAGTCATCGTTCTACGTTGACGGCTTACTATGTGGTGCTGGTTCGATTGCTGAGCTATCGCGGATACAACAAGAGGTAACCGAACTATTAACATTAGGTGGATTTGAGTTGGAAAAATGGCACTCTAATCATGAGTATTTCAGAGAGGAGCTCTCTGACAAGGACCTAAATCTCAAATCCAGGATAATTTTATATTTTCTTTTCTAAGAAAGCAGCCAATAAATGGTCGTGCTACAAAAACCACTATACTGTCAATTTCATCGTCGCTCTTCAACCCTCTCGGGCTTCTAACACCAATTGTGGTCAAGGCTAAACTTCTTCTTCAAGAGATATGGCTGCTGAAACTCGAATGGGATGAGTCTGTTCCGCAGAATATTTTATCGACTTGGCAAACATTTCTTGATAATCTTTCGGATCTTACTGCAATCAAGGTTCCAAATTACTGCTTATCAACTAATATTCAGTCTCTGCAAATACATGGATTTTGTGATTCGTCAATTCGCGCGTATGGTTGTGGACTATATACCCACATTTTTGATTATGACGGCAGTGTTCACGTACGCCTTCTAACGGCGAAGTCCAGGGTGGCCCCTACCAAACGACAGTCACTACCAAAACTGGAGCTTTGTGCTGCACTACTACTGTCCCGCCTTTTAACGAAAATTAAACCTTTGTTTTCTAATTATAATTTTGATACCTTTCTTTGGACAGATACACAAATTTTACTTCAGTGGCTTCAAATGCATTCAGCTTTCAGTATAGGAAATACAGCAGTTAACATTGGATACTCATTGGAGACATGTACCAACGAAAAGCAATCCACAGAGGAAGTACACCGGCTGAACGTGTAAGCTCAATTTGGTTCACAGGTCCTGAATTTCTTGCTGAACACATAAATAAATGGTCTTGTGAAAAACATAAAGATATCGATATGGGAGTTGTAAATGCGGAATTACGGAAATCGGTATTTAAGATAACTGTAACTACATCCTTGATTCTCTCGATAGGTACAGTTCCCATACTAAATAAATTTGCATCGCTGCATGGATGTTTCGTTTTATCACAAAACTTAAGAAACCAGTTGCAAATATTACTAGTGGACCTCTCACTTCCGACGAACTACACCGCACATTACTGAGCATTAATCGGAATATTGAACAGCAACGCTTCGCCGAAGATATTCGAAACTTGCGGAACGAGACAATAACAAATGTTACACTAAGGAATTCAAACCCGTTCTTTGAACTTCTGAAAGTTGGCGGAAGACTTGAGCTATCAAACATTCCAGAATCCCACAAACATCCGATCTTGTTGCCAAGTAAATGTGAATTAATCACACGATACGTTCGATATGTTCACATCAAAAACACCCATGCAGGACAAAAGCGGTGGTATCTTTAATTCGTTTAAAATTTTGGATCGTCAACGCCCGCGACCTCGCTAGATGTATTGTTCGCTCATTCATCCATTGCGACCGATACAAGCCGAAACTACTTCAAAATATGATATGCAAACTTCCTGTTGACGATTGACAACATCTCGTCAGGCATTTGGGAGGCTGCTGTCAAATCAGTCAAAGGCCACCTGAACCGAAGAGTCATGAATTCCAGACTAACATATGAGGTGCTCACTACAATGTTGGTAGAAATAGAAGCCGTTCTTAATTCGCGGTTAATATCACCAATCTCTTCCGATCTCAGCGATTACGAAGCATTGACTCCCGGTCACTTCATAATAGGCAGTGCGTTAAAGGCCCTTCCGGGGCGAACAATCACAGAAAACATTAACCATGTGGATACATGGGATCAAATAAAGACTACCAGAAATTTATTTTGGAAAAGATGGTCGCACGACTACATCAGCGAACTTCAATCACGAACAAAGTGGAGCACCGAACTTGAAAACATCGCCAAAGATGCAATGGTTCTTATATATGAGGACTGTTTAGGCAGGATGCCTTCCCTTTCCGCATCTGATTGCGATCACGCTAACTCAACTCTGCAATTCTATACTCGATATTCGACTTTAACTCATAGCCACCGACACCATCACCGCCCCATGCATGTGCATTAAGCTGGGTTGATTTGCATGGACGAAATTTAACCCATATCGCGTCATCGATTTTTCGATAGGTATTGGGCCCAGGAAAAAAAAGTTCCACTAAGCATACCCAAAAAAATAATTTGCGAGCCTGCAAAATTTGAGTTTTTTGACTTTTTTTCTTTGATTTTAAGTTTTTTTTTCATGACCTACTTAAAAAATTTTCATGTATACCCTTTCCGACTCATATTGTCCGCTAAAAACTTTGGCGATAACAGTTTTTTTGACAAAAAAAAATATTTTTTGGGTTTTGAGGAGTGTTTTGGTGAAAAAATTTATTTTTTCGCCATTTTTTTTTAAGGGTTTCTTCAGAAACGTGCAAAAGTGTTGCCGATAAAAACGAATTTGTCTCATAGTTCCTATCCCACCTATGCGATAAAAACGCTGACATTAGCAGTTTTTGAAAAAATTTTTTTTTTTTTTGGTTTTTGGGGCTTGTTTTGGTCGAAATTTATTTTTTTCATTTTCAAGGCTCCAAATCATTTTTTATGTATATGTTTCCGTTAGACCCACCAATAAGTATACCAAAATGATCAGGGAACGAGCTAAGTTTATTTAGCCATGTCCTTCTGTCCGTCCGTCCGTCCGTCCGTCTGTCCCTCTGTCTGTTTGTTTGAACGCAAACTAGTCCCTCAATTTTTGAGTTATCTTGATGAAATTTGGTAAGCAGGCATATTTTGATGGGGGATTTGACATTTGCCGGAGTCGACCGTATCGGACCATTATAGCATATACCTCCCATACAATCGATTGTTCAATAAGAGGGTTTCGCCATTTCTGCCTCATTTTAACAGCTAACAACATCAAATTTTATCAAAAGCTTACGTATTGGGCATAGATGGTTGTCTGAAAAGACAGATCGGACATATATATAAGATATATCCCATACAACAGATTGTTGAGATAAGAGGATTTTCGGCATTTCTGCCTCATTTTAACCGCTAGAAACATCAAACATCATTCACCAGAAACATATCTGGCATAGATTGTTTTCTGAAAAAATCATCAAGATCGGACATATTTATAATATATATTCCATACAACCGACTACTCAGGTAAGAGGATTTTCATCATTTTTGTCGAAATCGATTTTTAGTCCCAAGTGAATTCATGCGCTAAAGACGGTGGTAAGTGCAATTAAAAAAAAAAATTCTTTAATGGAGTTTTAGAAGAATTTTGGTTAAAATAAGGCAGAAACGACGAAAATTCTCTTATCTGAACAATCGGTCATTAATTAACACACAGTGAGATTTTTGTTTTGTTGTTTGAACTATTTATTGAAATTATGAAAATGACAGTTTGCAAATATTTCCTAATACAAAAAAGTGTGAAAAATGTGGGAATTCATTTTAAAGTCAAGAGATTTCCTCGCAAATCCTGCTTGGATTCCATTTGGCTCACTTTACTCGGCTTTCTACTGTAGTCGCCACTATTCCTTCGCGATTTTTATGAATGGCACATTTAGATACTTTGGATACTAGCTGAATGTACCGCTCGGTGCCTTGAATATGGCATGAAATATTCGGATCCGGAAGGGGTGGATCTTCTTCGTCGTCGTCTTCAAAATAAGCTTTCAAATGTTCATACGGTATACCTCTTGTGAATGACGGTTCTGACAGCTCATGATTGTCGTTCAAATTAATCATATGAACGTAATCAGTGCAATCAAAATTAATTTTTGGTTTTACGTAGGCGCGGAGAGACGGATCAAATAAATTGCCACGAACATATAAAATTTTTTCCAGTGCATACTTCCCAATATGTTTTCGTTCGCCGAAGAGCATGATGAGGAAAACATTTTCACAATGTGCAAAATAGGAATTCTTATCAATTGTGTTTTTGATCACTCTACGTAAATTGTCTGGCAAATATTGCGTCCATCGTATGAATTTTCCAAGCGAAGCACTACTGTATGCAACCGACTTATAATAAATATTTGCCGTTAAAATACATGGGAACGTACACGAACATTATGTATGTTGCCAATCTAGCCTGATTTATAGGGCCCGGTGTAATCATAGCCAGTGAAGGTTAGGTTAGGTTAGAGTGGCTGCCTCCGCTGTCCGAGCGGAGACTCACGTAGGCCGTTGTGGACCGTTGTGCTACCACGCGGAGGGGGGGGGGGGGGGGGGGGGCTATTTCCTGTTACTCTACCTTCGAAGAAGAAGAAAGTTTAGACCCCAGTGAGGCTAAACCAGCGCGTTTGCCTAATGAAGCGCAAGATGTCGTTTGGGTTTATAGATTCAAGCTCCGCAAGGCACCCAAAAGAGTGTCTGTGGAGGCATTGGTGCCTGGTTTTTGACAGTGCGGGACAGTGGCACAGATAGTGCTCAACGCTTTCTATCTCCTCCTTGTCTCTACAGCTGCGGCAGAAGTCATTTGTCTGCAGGCCCATATAGGCGCCGTGAGTGCCCATGAGACAATGACCTGTAAGAAGGCCCACTAGTGGGCTTATAGAGATACGGTTTAACAATATCTCCGATCGCGATCTCTTTTCATCCAGTTTAGGCCAGATTTGCTTGGATATACTACGTGTAGGTTCCCTCGCCCTCCTGGCGTTTGCCTGATCCGTGAAAATAGATCGCAGGTGGTATTTGCAAGTGTCAGATGAGGGCTGGCCCAACCAGCGGAGGTTAGTGTTTGCAAGTTGGTGCCTTCCCTAGCTAGCTCATCCGCGGTGCAGGTTCCTGTGATGCCACAGTGGCCAGGAACCCATATTATGCTTAGGTTGCAATCTTCAGCTAGTTTGTTGAGGGTTTCTCTGCACTTCAATGCCACTAGTGACGAGGTGTTACTGCATTGCAGGGATTTTCTGGCAGCTTGGCTGTCAGAGAAAATTGAAATAGAATTGGTTACTTGCAGGATAGCAAGATATCGGGCTGCTTTCCAGATAGCTATGAGTTCAGCCTGAAAAACACTGCAGTGATCGGGTAGGCGAAAGCTCTCGCTTGGATTGAGCTTCTCCGAGAATATTCCGCTGCCGACTCTGTTGTTTAGTTTAGAGCCATCTGTAAAAGCGGAGATTTCGTGTGACCCCAGCTCCACGCCGTTTGCCCGCTCGTTCCTCTCTGGGATTCTTGTGGAAAATTTGTTGTCCCAGCAAGGGGTCGATGTTGTATGGTCCAATTTCAAGAAGGTTTCGGGGACTTGCTTCAGGATCCGGGTGTGACCAAACCGGCAGTCCCTCCATGGTTCGATAGCGTTGAGCCTTGCCGCGTTGCAGGAGGCACAGTATCTACCATAAAAATCAGTTGGGAGAAGGAATAATATGGTTTCAAGAGCTTTGGTGGGAGTGGAGGGAAGGGCACCGCTGGTGAGCATTGCCGCCATCATCTGCACTCTCGTTACTTTACTCTTGTTAGATTCGATATCCAGTGCCGTCCACCATACGGTGAGGGCGTAGAAGAGTATGGGTCTCACCACTGCCGTATAGATCCAATGGACTATGCGTGGCTGGAGACCCCACCTCTTTCCGATTGCCGACTTACAAGCGTAGAGAGCCATTGTGGCTTTCCTGGATCGTTCCTCCACATTTCGCTTCCAGTCAAGCTTCCTGTCTAGAATAACTCCGAGATATTTAACCTCGGTAGAGAGTTTGATTTCCTTCCCGTTTAGGGACGGGAGGGTAAATTCCGGTATACTGCGTTTGCGGGTAAAAAGCACCATCTCAGTTTTTTCACTGCTGATGCTGAGTCCGCATTCCATATACCAAGTGTTTGTTAGATTAAGAGCATTTTGCAAGAGTTCGCCAAGCACCGGAAGGTGTTTGCCGGTAACTGTCAAGGCTATGTCGTCGGCATACGCAATGACTTGGCATCCGGTGGGCTGTAGTATAGATAACAGAGCGTTCACCGTCAGGTTCCATAGTAGAGGAGAAAGAACGCCCCCCCCCTGTGGGGTTCCTCTGTTGGTATACCTTATTAACGATGAGCTGCCCAGCTCAGAGGTAATGATTCTCTTGTTTAGAAGGAGCCCGGCGAATTTCACAAGAGGCTCTTCCACCCCTAGTGAACGTAGAGATTTTGTGACCGCTGCTGGGAGAACGTTGTTGAAGGCTCCTTCTATGTCGAGAAAGATACCCAGCGTAAATTCTTTAAAGGCGAGACCCGTCTTTATCTTAGTAGTGATAGCATGTAGAGCTGTCTCTACGGATTTGCCCTTAGAGTGGGCGTGTTCGTTGTTGGAGATTAGTGCCTTATTTGCCAATCGTCTAATGTAGATTTCCAGCAATCGTTCTAGAACTTTTATGAGGAAGGAGGTCAGATTTATTGGTCTGAAATCCTTTGGACTTTTGCCCGATATCCTGCCTCCTTTGTGTATGAAGACTACCTTTGCCTTGGTCCATTCCGTGGGGATATAGATCAGGATGAGGCAAGCCTTGTAGATTTTAGCTAGCAGCGGGCTTATAAGATCGCTTGCAGCTTGCAATTCAGCGGAAAATATTCCATCCGTTCCCGGAGATATGAAGGGTATAAAAGACTTGATTGCCCAGATAACTCCTTTTTCGCTTACAATGTGTTTCCGTACTAGAAGTGGCCCATTCTCCGCTCGTTGTGCGAATGCAGCTTGGAGGTATGGGGTTTTTGGAGAGGACCTTTCGTAGGCGATTGGCCTCTGAGACTTCTTCGATGTCATTGGTGAAGTTCTTCCAGGAGTCCCTTTTGGCCTTCTGGATTAACTTCTTAAAAGATTTTAAGGCATCCCTATAATGGGACCAGATTCCCGTGCGCTTAGCCTCGTTAAAGAGTTTTCTGCTGTTTTTCCTCTGCTAGGAGATTTCTTGGTTCCACCAATAGGGTTTCTTTTTACCCCTCACCTTAATCTACGGGCATGCTACTGTGAAGGCAGCGTTACAAGATTTGGTGATAAGATCTACTGCTTCTTGTACTTTTGACGATGGGTCTAGCTCACCGAGAGAAGCAAATGTTGTGTCTAAAGGAGGCGCTTCATCAGTTGTTAGCGGTAGGCTCGGCCTACCGTGAGAAGCGTTCTTTAGGAGAGTAGAGGATAGGACTTTTTTTATAAAGGTTCCAGTCCGTACGTCTCCTATTCCTGTAAGCCACCCTAGGCGGTGTACGCAAGAGCAGAGTGAAAATGATATACATATGATCAGAGTAGGAGTTTTGTTGGAAACTCTCCAATTTTTGACAAGGTCAGAGAATTCCCCAGAAACTAGAGTTACATCTAGAACCTCCTTCCTGTTTGAGGTGATGAAAGTTGGTTTGTCTCCAGAGTTGCATATACTTAGATTGTTACTTATAATATAATCAAAAAGAGACTCACCCCTACTGTTAATATCGGTAGAGCCCCAAGCAGTGTGATGTGCATTGGCATCGGCCCAATTATTATCGGGAACCCTTTACTTTGGGCCTCCCGTACCGCTTTGCAGAGCCGGTCCTGCACAGAAGTTGGGCGATCGTGCGAGAGATATGCGGACATCAGCCAGATTGTTTGACCCTGTAGCTCGAGGCTAATACAGGTAAAGTCCTCGTCGCTAAAAAGAGATAGTAAAATAAATACTAGATTTTTCTTTACTAGAATACAAGATCTGATTCTACCTGTCACGGGCGGTGTCACCAGCCGGTAGTCCTTAGAAAAGAGTACACAGACCTTGCTGCCAACGACCCAAGGCTCCTGGACTAGAACGACGTCCTAATACGTTGTTCTGAGGCGTAAGATAAGGGCAGCCGAGGCTGCCTTAGAGTGGTGCAGGTTTTCTGCAGTACCTACGCGCACTTTATGGTTCGTTTGCGGCATCGACGTCCATCCCCTGCTGATCCGCATCCTCGGATGCCTCCTCTACGATAGTATCGTCGAATTCGGCATCCGATGGGTCGGATTCCAGCAGAAAATGCTCGTCCATGCCCGTAAAGAACTGGCCCGCAAACTCAGATACCGAGAGTGTATTGCTCTCGGCATCCGGAGTGCTGCGTGCCAGTTCGATATCGGCCCCATGTCCACTTAAGGTGTTGCATGTGTCCATGAGATTCATTGTGGCGGTTGCGGGTTCGCTCGAGGCGGTATCCCCAATCAACCAGATCCTCCGGCGCGGTGGCGGTACCTTCCCGAGTGCCATGGGCAGCAGATCCACTCGGAGTGTTTCTGTCTGACCCCTCGCCCTGAGTTACAGGCTCACCCTCGTCCGGTCTTTCCTCCTTCGCACCATCCCGTCGAATTTTCAACGTGATGGAGTAGAAGCCGTAGCTTAATACTCCACCATATTCGCCAAGCCAAGGTAGAAAAGCCTCGTTTATGGTGAAGCCAACATAACGCTGCTTCGCCCTTGTCTCGCCGACCCGGACTATCCTCCAATCGCTCGAAGGTAGCCCCTGATTCGACTCCGCGATGGTATCCAGGATCTCGCCAGGATCCGCTTTGCCGTCTGGGACCTAGGCCCAGGCTCTCGTTCTGTGCGGAATTTCTTCCACACCGACCGCATCCAACCTGGCCCCTGGCCACAGCTGTCCTAGCGAAGCTATGGGGAGTTTGTAGAGCTTGCACGATCGTTCATCGGCACAGGAAACAAGCTTGACCCTACCCTGGTACCAGCCGGCATCACGGATAATGGGAGCCGGCCCCAGATACTTGGTCATGATGTCCTTAAAGATCTTGAGAAGGCCGTTAAGGACATCCTTCCAGTTACCCGGGGTCATGTTCCCATCCGGGTGACCGCGATTCAAAACCGCCAGCGTAAAGTTGGCCTTAGCCACCTCGCTGAAGGTCTTGGTCAGGGCAGGGGGAGTAGAGGTCGAAGGCCGGTGCCTTTTGAGATCGCTCGAGGCATTTCCCATAGACCTCTGTCTCTTAAGGGCCATCATCTTCGGGTCAGAAGGTAGTTTGGTGGCAGAAGAAGAAGAGGGGATGGGGTTGTTGTTGCTGCTCTTCTTGGCAGCAATAATCCTCCTGGCCCAGGCCAGAGAACTTTTTTGCTCTGCCGTCAACTTGTCGCTGGGAGAGTTGCCAAGTTTCTCAACAATTTTGACGGCATTGCGAATGTTCCGCTGGTTGCGGACCGAAGTCGGGGTTCGCTTATTTGCCTTGGAACCCTCAAGGGGTTCAGCCGGCTTGCGAGGTAGCTTTGCAGCGGTGAAGGCAGTACTTTTGTCCGTGGAGGATTTAGTGCTGTTACCAGCCACCTGCTGACAAGAGGTGCCCGGTACGGGCGTGGGACGGGCCTCCTGTACTTGCTCAGTCGGACGTTGCTTTCCCTCTTTGGGGCTAGCTTTGCCGACTGCTGCGGAATTGGACTTGCCGTCAAGGGGTTTAGTTCTTCCGCTAGCTTGCACAGGTGTCCGAAGATTTGTTTGTTGCCATGAAGGCCTGGTCGGCGCCGTCTGTGCGGTTCCCGACGAAGTGTGGACTTTTTTAATGCCTAGCCCAAAGGCGGCATCTTTACCCGTGCAGGGATCCGAGGCCCGGTTTTTGTTATTCATTTATATCTGGTCCGTCAGCTGTCTACTAAGGTGAGACCGTTCGGCAGCCTGAAAGTTAAGGGATAGGGGAAACAATACGGTCGACTGCAGTAGAGCCCCATACCGCAGCAGGTCGCCGTTACTCCCGGAGGTGGACCGGTACCCGGGAGGCTCCGTAAGAATACAGTCGGATGCCCCTGACTGCAAACCATCCAATGGGCACGGAATCGCATAACACCCTGGATTAGGGGTGGACCACCTTTCCAACTGGGCGTGGTCCAGTTCCCACCTTGAGGCCACGTTTAAAAACCATTTCCATATGCCTGAGCTATTAAGGAGCTGGGGCACAAATGGAAATGATTCCTAAACTTAGCTAGCACTCCCCTGGAAGGGGAAACTGTTGTGCATATTACCAGCCGGCACCCTCTGGGAGGGTTCAGCCCAAGGATTTGTGCCAGCCAGTGAAGGTGTAACGTAACCATTCGAAAAAGCATTCGCAATTTTTATAGATACTTCGCATCCGTTGATAGTTTCTTCTCTTCATCTTCATCCAAGGGTGGTGGCATGTTTTCAAGTGGAATCGCTTCAAAATTCGTAACAACCTGGAAAATATATTGTTTTTTGGAAATTTATTGCTATTTTATGTCGCTTATAGGGAAAAGTTTCAAAAAAAAGAGGGATAAGTACCTGTTGGTTATGGCAATTGTGAAGACCTTTTTCAAGTGATCCAGTTGAGGTTCTTGGCCCAGTCGATCGCGATTTTTCCAGTGTTTCATACAAATGACGAAACGGCAATTCATTGAAATGTAGTAAACAGATGCACCAGTGTAATGCTCTGTTCAGTTGCTTTTCAAATCGTCGCAATATACGCAACATACCCTGTTGCGCGTTGGCGGGGAACATCCGATCTAAGTTTTCTCCTTTCTCTGTCTACTTTGTTTTGTCACAAACAATGGTTTGACCCTGATCATCTTTCCATCCAATGTCTTCAAACAAAGCTGATGCTAGGCAAGATGCAACTCTGCTTGTCACGCCCAATCTATCGCACATCATTGCAAATTTTGGTACACTGTATCTTGGAGAATAATGTGATTCGGTCGATGTAGGAGCCACATCCATTGCAGTATCATCTTGCAAATCTGAGGGAGTTGGCTGATACGTTACATCGCCGGTTAATGCCAATGCTGGTTGTATTGTAAACACTTCTGTCTCCGAAGGTGGGCATTTGCATTGTGCGATGAAAAATATTTTCTTTGTACCGTCAACGAAACTTTCAAATTTTTCCAAATATCGTCCGGCCCTAGTAAATTCCTTGTATTTGTAAAGTAATGCATGTAGTTTTTTTGTGACAGCTCTTTTATCCAATAAATCGATATTCAGTTTGCTCCATATTCAGTTTATCGTAAAAATTTGGTTTGAATGCCTTGTATGTGAATATTTTATTTGTCTTTCTGATCTGATCGGCCAAAAAAAAGTAAAACATGAGAATATCGAATGCAGTTGGCAAAGAAAGTTCATCTAGATCCCTTGCTGGACCGAATAGTTCCACATTATGAGAATGCAAGTTGCCTAACGGCGGTACTGACGTTGATGCTTCTTCTACTTCGCCCTCATTGTGCTCTACAAATAAAGTGAGCCGAATGGAATCCAAGCAGGATTTGCAAGGAAATCTCTGAACTTTAAAATGAATTCCCACATTTTTTTGTATTAGAAAATATTTGCTGTTAACTGTCATTTTCATAATTTCAATAAATACTTCAAACAACAAAACAAAAATTTCACTGTGTGTTAATTAATGACCGATTGTTCAGATAATACGCCAATTACACGGCTCAAGTATCATTGTGCCAATTACCAATTTGCACAAGGATTTGCCCGGTGTGTGCACTGGTTGCGCTATTCGCGCAGAGAACTGCGCTAAAATCAAAAAGAATTTTGATATTTACGCATGGCTGCAAATATTGCACATGCTTTTTTCTTCGTGTGTTGTGAATCTTACAAAGTTTAGCTGTGGTTCCTGATAATATAGCATCAGTAATTATTGCTTCAAATAATTTTTTATACAATTAGAACCCATGTTTCATTTATTGCGCTAGTTGAAAAATGAATATTGCGCAGTGCTGCAATGAGTTGAACTGGTCTTGCAATTAAAATATATATTTTATAAATACAATGGTAAATAAACGCTTCTGTACGAGTTTTTCGACTTATACCGTGAATTACCAGCACTGTGGAAAATAGTGATTTTTTATACAATTAGTGCCTTTTTATATAATTAAAATACATGTTTCATTTGTTGCGCTACTTTAAAAATGAATATTGCGCAGTGTTTTTGAGTCGTGTATGTCAAAATTTTCATTTGCACAAATTTCGTCATTTTATATTTGCGCATGGTTTTTGTGACATGTGTGGGCCGTATAAGAGAATCTTCGTCGTTTCTGCCTCATTTTATCTAAAATTCTTCTAAAACTATATCAAAGATTTTATTCAAACTGCACTTACCACCATCTTTAACGCATGAATTCACTTGGGACTAAAAATCGATTTCGACAAAAATGATGAAAATCCGCTTACCTGAACAGTCGGTTGTATGGGATATATATTATAAATATGTCCGATCTTGATGATTATTTCAGACAACAATCAATGCCAGATATGTTTCCGGTGAAATTTGATGTTTCTAGCTGTTAAAATGAGGCAGAAATGGCAAAAATCTTCTTATCTCAACAATCGGTTGTATATCCCATACATCTTATATATATAAGTCCGATCTTTATGATTTTTTCAGACAACCATCTATGCCCAATGCGTAAGCTTGTGGTAAAATTTGATGTTGCTAGCTGTTAAAATGAGGCAGAAATGGCCCTCTTATTAAACAATCGATAGTATGGGAGGTATATGCTATAGTGGTCCGATCCGGTCGATTCCGACAAATGTCAAAATATGCGTGCTTACCAAATTTCAACAATATATCTCAAAAATGTAGGGACTAGTTTGCGTTCAAACAAACGGACAGACGGATGGATATGGCTAAATCAACTTAGCTCGTCCCCTGATCGTTTTGGTATACCTATTGGTTGATCTAACGGAAACATATACATAAAAAATGATTTGGGGCCTTGAAAATGAAAAAAATCGATTTCGAACAAAACAAGTCCCAAAAACCAAAAAAATTTTTTTTTTTAAATTGTTAATGCCATCGTTTTTATCGCATAATTTAAAGTGGGATAGGAACTATGAGACAAATTCGTTTTCATCGGCTACACTTTTGCACGTTTCTGAAGAAACCCTTAAAAAAAAATGGCGAAAAAATAAAATTTTTCACCAAAACGCTCCTCAAAACCCAAAAAATATTTTTTTTTTTCAAAAAACTGTTATCGCCAAAGTTTTTAGCGGACAATTTTGAGTCGGACAGGGTATACATGAAAATTTTTTAAATAGGTCATGAAGAAAACCTTAAAAATCAAAGAAGAAAAAAGTCAAAAAACTCAAATTTTGCAGGCTCAAAAATTATTTTTTTAGGTGTACTTAGTGGAACTTTTTTTCCTGAGCCCAAAACCTATCGAAAAATCGATGGCGCGATATAGGTTAATAAATCGACCCAGTTTAATATGCATGCATGTACATGCACGTGTATGTGTGCTTTTTGTCAGCACTAATGCATATGCATGTCGGGGTTGATCGGGGTTCCTCTCCAAAACGGAGGACTTTGCTGGTCAACGGCTGCCGCGTTCGATACAACCTTCCTCTTGTATTTTAGCAGCCAACCAGCTCACATCTGCCGCCAGCGATCTCTGCCGTTCTTCCACGATTTCTTCAGGTAATATTGTACCCAAATTATTTTATAGATTTACCCAATAAAGTTCACCGATTATAACGAGAAATCTCGTTTTCTCTTTTTTTCTATTCCAAACCGAACCCGCCATATGCCCATTGAGATCGACCCCGGTGCGCCCTCCGAATCAGGAGCCAACACACCCCGGCCGAACATTGGTCCTATCTCCCCGTAACAAGGAACTAACGCCTATATACAGTCCACATGCATACAAAAACATAATATACACGCTTGGTGGTACACTCTTGGCGCAATTCAAAGACAACTTATCTCGGTGATACACTTTTGGTGGGAAAAATATCGTGGTGATACCCTCTTGGTGGTACTAGTACAGTTTTGGTGATACTCGTCTTTTACACTGCTCAACATTCAAACACAATCTTCGATAAACACGGAGCAAGCTTCAGCCAGCTGAAGGAACTGCAACATTGCAAGCCAACTTGCCACATCAACACCACGCCAAACCACCAAATAGCCACAAAATAAGTGCAATATTTCTTGGCACCTGTTTTTTGGTTATAATTAACTATACAAAACCGTGTAAAAACAAAATACATATACTGTGTGCCACACGCGTAGTGATTTCTAATTAACCGCGAAAAGTGTAAAAAACTTAGTGCCGAAAAGAAAAATAAGAGCAAACGCGAAACATTAACGTTTTTTATAATTCCTTGCGACTATCTGGTGTGTCCCCCCACCAGCGGCAAGGCTCTCCGGACACAGCACCAGGAAGAGGTGCACATAACCTCACTTTCATGTAAACTTTCAAGCCATTCTATTGCGGCATTTTTCCTTTTTGCATCACGTTAATTTCACTAGTTTTCTAATAAATTTTTTGTTACACAGTTTCTTGGTTTTTTGCACAAGATTTATCACACGTTTTTACACTTTTCGTCGAGTTCATATCAGCGCGCGCACTGCTCCATAATAAAAAATCGAAAGTGTAGTGGCGAGTGGCCCTGTTTTCTAATTCACACAGTACACATTGGTGCTGCTCCCCCTGCTCTCTGTTTTACGGCACAAAATAATCTGCAAAGTCAGAAAAAATAAACAAACTAAAATCAGTTTTATCATATTTTAATCGTTGTTGGTTGGGTGATTCGCACAGGTTTATTCAGATTTATACCACCTTTTTTTAATTTGTTCACAAATTTTCATCCATGATCATGGAATGGTACATTAGATTGGCCAATCGAATAACCGAGTTCGACGCCGACTTTAATGATATTAGTGCGGCTCTGCATACAGTACACACTCTTGCAATACATCAAAAAGAGCTGCAAACTAAGTGGGAAAAAGCAGAGACCGCACTCGATGGGTTACTTAACTCTGACACGCTTGAAGCAAAAAGGATTTCAGCGGTCAAGATCAAGTATAAGGCGGCATATGCCGTATTCCTGAGATGCATGTCTAACATGGCTGAACTTCAAGCTAAATTGAAGCAGGAAAAAATAGGGAGGTTCGACCTGAAGGAGAACGCGCGCGCGAACATAGTATCCGCCTGCCAGCTTGCGATACTGAGGTATTCAAGGGTGATTACCTATCTTGGCCAACATTTCGTGACCTGTTCACGGCCATCTCCAAAAACAACAATCGCCTCAGCTCGGTAGAAAAGTTGTTCCACCTTAATCAAAAGACAAAAGGTGAGGCAAAGGGCTTCTTCAAGAAATGTCCCTTGACAAATGAAGGCTTCGAGACAGCCTGGAAAAACCTATGTGAGGGATACGAGAATAAACGGATTCTAGTAAACTCGCAATTACAAATTTTTTTTAATCTGAAAAAGATAGATAGCGAGTGCAGCAGGTCAATTAAAATAATTGTTTGGCGTCCCTAAATACCCATCAGAAAGATGTTTCAAATTGGGATGCGATCATCGCCTATTTATGCTCGACAAAATTACCAGAGAATACGTTGGCTCTGTGGGAGCAGAGCATTGATCACAAAACGGACATATTCAAGTGGGAGGATATGGACAAACTTCTATCTAAACGATTTCAGTCACTTGAAACAGTGTCTGGTTTTACAGGGAATGCCACTTCTAATGTGCAAAAATCAAACGCGTTGCGACAATCGACAGAAACCCCTACGAAAAGACTTGGCGCTTTTCAAACAAAAGTGTCCAAGCAAACAACAAAATCAATGTGTAAAATGTGCAAATCTACGGAGCACAGATTACGTAACTGTTCACGTCTTTGCGATTTAACCCCGGTAGAAAGGATTAAATTCTTTAAATCCACAAATGGCTGCCTGAACTGTTTATCGTCAGGGCACACAGTGACGAGGTGCACCAGTTCATACAACTGTTCCAAATGCCAATCTCGTCAATACACGCCCCTGCATGCGGATACAATTCAGAAAACTGCGGTACACAACCCTTTCAAAGATGCGAATAAAATGCGGGCACAGGCACGTAAAAGACAGAAGTCGGGACAGCCACCTTCCTCTACTAACCAGAATCTCAAATCCTGCCATGCCAATTCCAGCACGGGTGTTCTATTAGGAACTGCTCGCGTAAACATTCACCATAATAGTACCGATTTCTCCGCGCGGGCATTAATTGATGCTGGGTCTGAATGTTCCTTTATAACTAAAATACTGAAACGCAGAATCAATTTTCCAGCGAGGAAAATGCATGCCCAGGTTTCAGGCATCACAAATGCGGTGTCAGCTCAGGTGAAAGAGGCATCCGACATCGAATTACGTTCACCAGTGGATCCCTGCTTCAGCCTGAATACACCCGTTATCGTTCTAGCTAATCTCACTGGGAATCTTCCATCCTGCCATATCAACGCAATAACTATGCACACATTCCCAGACTTGGTTTTTGCAGAAAATAGTTTCTACGTCAACGAAGACGTAGATCTCATACTTGGCGGAGACATATATCCCCAAATCACATTAAGTGGCCTTAAGAAGAACGTGCTTAGCACAACTCTGGCCCAAGAGACAGTGTTCGGTTGGATACAAACCGGTCGTACCCAACCGAATCCAACGTAGAGCATCATGTCCTTCTACAACGAGATTGCGTTGGACAATAAACTGAAAGCTTTCTAGGAGGTAGAAATTGAACCCAAAAATAAAATATTATTATTAATTGGTCTGGAAGCACTGCGACCTTTGTGAAGATCTATTGTGCAAAATACTGAATGAAGAGGAAAATTATTGCGAATAGCTATTTAAAGAAACAACGAAATGAAATGAGAGTGGAAGTGGAAGTGACACCGCGTCACTACCATTCAGGCAGGATTACCCTAATAATATTAACTTAGGACCGTCCCTGAAGCGTGCATGCTCTCAATCCTTCCAGAATGAGGGGCGGCTAATAAAGAACCCAGATTTAGGCAAAGAGTATGTACCAGTGTTGTCAGAATATGAAACGCTCGGACATATGAAGAAAATAAAAAACAACATACCATCCGACGATTCGGACAATTATTTCCTGCCCCACCACGCCGTTGTAAAGGTAGAAAGTACAACGATTGGCACTAGCTTAAACGATATTCTACTCCCAGGCCCAGCTCTACAAGCCGATTTACCCATATTAATCTTACGATGGAGACTATACCGTTTCGTCTTCAATAGCGGCATCGAAAAGATGTATCGTCAAATTTGGGTGAACGAAAATCACACCAAATTGCAACGCATTGTGTATCGCACTTCCCCGAATGACCCTATTAGCCTCTACGAATTAAAGGCGGTTACCTTCGGAGTGAATTGCGCTCCATATCTCGCGATAAGAACGCTCCTACAACTGGCTGGCGACGTAGCAAATTCACACCCTACATCTGGAGGACACACAATAGCGTCAACCATCAAAGCAAGAAACGAGATTCGCGAAGCCTTACACTCAGTGGCTTACCATTACGCAAGTGGACTTCAAATTGTGAGGAAATTCTAAAGGACATCCCCAAAACGGATTTTCCCAGCGAAGATTTCTTAGCGATCGAAGAAGCTAGTTCGGTAAAGGCCCTGGGAAAACCTAACCAAACGAGCAGTCCTATCCGCTGTAGCCAAACTTTTCGACCCTTTAGGCTAGCTTGCGCCAATGGTCATTTTGGCAAAAATACTCATGCAGAGTATTTGGTTAGAAGGTACCGCTTGGGACGAACCAGTATTGATCAGTACGTTGGAACAATGGAAAACTTTCACCGACCAATACCGTGAGATCGATAAAATAAGGATACCTAAATGGGTTAACTTTTCCCCATGAAACGACATCCGGATCCATGGATTTTGTGACGCATCCGAGAAGGCTTATGCAGAAGCCGTTTACATGCGCGTGAAAACCGATAATGACATCTGGACAAACCTGCTGCTAGCAAAAACCCGAGTAGCCCCAGTGAAAACTGTTTCTCTTCCACGATTGGAACTTTGTGGAGCCGTGCTGTTAGCGGAAATCACAGAATCAATTTTCAGGAACCTCAAATTGGGACCAGCGAAAGTACACCTTTGGACGGATTCAACTATCGTACTCGCATGGATACGAAAGCCGCCCTGTTCCTGGTCAACCTTCTTCGCACATCGGATCACCAAGATCATCGACATGGTCGGTAGCAAGGACTGGCTTCACCTGAACTCGGAGTCAAACCCAGCAGATTTAGGAAGCAGAGGATTACCTGCGTCTGACTTGGTCAACCATTCGTTGTAGTGGCAGGGACCTTCTTGGCTGCAAGGAGACACTTCCCAATGGCCAGCACAAGAAAGTGATTACATCACCTCCGTAGAGGAAAAGAAGGCGAAGACCTCCACAACGAAAACCGTACATACTACCGATGTTCTCCAAGGCTTTTCTGACCTACCAAGGGCTTACGAGTGCTGTCCTATGTGATGAGATTCTACCGAAGAACACACACCGAAACAAAGAATTTTTTCATGTAATGTCACACTTAATCTCCCCGGATGAAGTTACAGCCACTACACGACTTTTAATTACAATCTATCAGAAACAATATTACAATTCAGAATATAAAGATTTGAACGACGGAATACCAATTGAAGGGAAAAGTGCAATACTCTCACTTAATCCCTACTTAGACCAAGATGGCATCATTCGGGTAGGAGGGCGTACTCGGGGCTTCACTGGACTTAGCTTTTAATGAACGCCGCCTAATCCTCCTCCCATACAACTGCAGGTTATTCCGTCTGACAGTCCTAATGTTTCATCAACAAACTCTGCATGCGGAAAACCAACTCATGTTACGTCTGATACGCACCCAATACTGGATACCTAATGTAAAAACCATGATTAGGGTAATCATTCACAATTCACACAAGGTTTTCACCATACATAGAAAACGGGCTCGGACCCAGATTATGGGTACTCTCTCTGGCGAACGCACGACATTCAGCCGTGTATTCATGAATACTGGAGCCGTCTTCGCCGGACCCTTCAACATTAAAAGTTACCGCGGCAGAGGGTGTCGACTATCCAAAGGCTATTTTTGCCTTTTCGTCTGCTTTTCCACACGAGTAATTCATCTGGAGGCCACTACTGACCTCAGCACCCCATCATTTCTTGCGGCATTTGCCCGTTTCATATCTAGGCGCGGATGCCCAAAAAATATGTACTCCGACAGCGATACGAACTTTGTCGGACCGTCACGATCCTTACGAACAGAATTCAAGAATTTCATCTCACAAGCGCGAGAGAACGCTGTCTCAAAATACATCCACCAGTCACTCACTTGGCATTTCATCCCTGCGGGCGCCACCCATATGGGAGGGCTGTGGGAGGCTGGAGTGAAAAGCTTCAAAAGCCACTTCAAACAGATAGCCTCACCACACAAATTCACCTTCGAGGAATTCCAAACACTCTTGTGCCGCATCGAGGTGTGCCTGAACTCGCGGCCGCTCAGCCCGGCATCCAATGACCTAACGGACCTAGAGCCGCATACCCCAGGCCACTTCCTCACAGGCAGCCACCTACTAGCTCTGCCAGAACCAGATGCGAGTGAGAGCTCTGCCTCGATGATCAATGGGCGGCAGAAACTCAAAGCCCTCCATCACATTTTTTGTAAACGATGGAAGGTGAAATATCTATCCGAACTTCAAAAACGAGTGAAGTGGAAGCATCCCAAACTAAATATAAAAGTGGGAGATCTCGCTGTCTTCAAAGAAGACAACTTATCTCCCAACGAATGGAGGTTAGGTCGAGCCGTCAACGTACACCCCGGCGAAGATAACCGAGTTCGCGTAGTCGACCTGATAACCGAGAAGGGTCAAGTCAGACTGATCCTTCTTCCAACGGAGGAGATGAGTTGCGAGAAGACCAAGAGCTCCTTCTAACAATCCCTCCGTTCCTTTCCCGCCATTTTTTTGTCTACATGGCACCCAGCCAGCAGTCTTTTTGAAATATGGGATCAAAAAAAAAAATATCCAAAACGTTCACATTTAAAAGTATTTTCAATTCGCAAATTCATGTATCGTGGGAGGAAAATGGACCGTACATGTGAGGATTCTTGAATAATCATAGACGATCAATATGTCAAAACGCTTTCCTTCATACTGGATATCATTATAAAATTAAATATTAATGGGTGGACAGTCACTTTCTGATCATATTCATCAACATATTTTTAACAAATATAAAAGCCATTATTCAGTCAATCAAGATAGAGCGAGAAGATTCAGAAAGTTGAATGAAAAATTATTAGAAATCTACGATCGCACATGATTCCCAAATGTGATTGGAACGATATTCAGTTTCCTTTTTTGATCATTAAAAGTATTCACATTTGATAATTTCTTCTGTTGACTTGTATGATAATTCATTATGTCTTCAGAAAGAGTAATCACATTGGAGTCAAATGTAGGGAAATTCAAAATTTATGCACCTGAGTGCTGAGTGGACAATAGCTCTTAGATGGTGAATCGGATTAAGGAAATACGGGAGATAGCGGGCAATTTTGAGTAGGACAGGGTATACATGAAAATTTTAAAATTAAATTAAAATTTTTTAAGTAGGTCATGAAAAAAACCTTAAAATGGAAAAAAAGTCAAAAAACTCAAATTTTGCAGGCTCGAAAATTATTTTTTTGAGTATGCTTAGTGGAATTTTTTTTCCTGTGCCCAAAACCTATCGAAAATTCGATGGCGCGATATAGGTTAATAAATCGACCCAGCTTAAGGTGCATGTATGTAATGCACGTGTATGTGTGCTTTTTGTCAGCGCTCATGCATATGCATGTCGGGGTTGATGTGTGGGTGCCTTTCCCCTCCAAAACAGAGGATTTTGCGGGTCAATGGTTGTCGCGTTCGATACAACCGGCCTCTTGTATTTTAGCAGCCAACCAACTCACATCTGCCGCCAGCGATCTCTGCCGTTCTTCCACGACTCCTTCAGGTAATATTGTAACCAAATTATTTTATAGATTTACCCAATAAAGTTCACCGATTATAACGAGAAATCTCGTTTCCTCTTTTTTTCTATTCCAAACCGAACCCGCCATATTCCCGTTGAGATCGACCCCAGTGCGCCCACCGAATCAGGAGCCAACGCACCCCGGCCGAACATTAGTCCTATCTCCCCGTAACAAGGAACTAACGCCTATATACAGTCCACATCCATACAAAAACATAATATGCACGCTTGGTGGTACACTCTTGGCGCAATTCAAAGACAATACATCTCGGTGATACACTTTTGGTGGGAAAAATATCGTGGTGATACACTCTTGGTGGTACTAGTACAGTTTTGGTGATACTCGTCTTTCACACTGCTGAACATTCAAACACAATCTTCGATAAACAAGGAGCAAGCTACAGCCAGCTGAAGCAATTGCAACATGGCAAGCCAACTTGCCACATCAACGCCACGCCAAACCACCAAATAGCAACAAAATAAGTGCAATATTTCTTGCCACCTGTTTTTTGGTTATAATTAACTATACAAAAACCGTGTAAAAACAAAATACATATACTATGTGCCACACGCGTAGTGATTTCTAATTAACCGCGAAAAGTGTAAAAATCTTAGTGCCGAAAAAAAAATAAGAGCAAACGCGAAACATTAACGTTTTTTTATAATTCCTTGTGACTATCTGGTCTGTCCCCCCACCAGCGGCAAGGCTCTCCGGACACAGCACAAGGAAGAGGTGCATATAACCTCAATTTCATGTAAACCTTCAAGCCATTCTATTGCGGCATTTTTCCTTTTTGCATCACGTTAATTTCACTAGTTTTCTAATAAATTTTTTGTTACACAGTTTCTTGGTTTTTTGCACAAGATTTATCACACGTTTTTACACTTTTCGTCGAGTTCATATCAGCGCGCGCACTGCTCCATAATAAAAAATCGAAAGTGTAGTGGCGAGTGGCACTGTTTTCTAATGCACACAGTACACATTGGTGTTGCTCCCTGCTCTCTGTTTTACGGCACAAAATAATCTGCAAAGTCAGAAAAAATAAACAAACTAAAATCAGTTTTATCATAATTTCATCGTTGTTGGTTGGGTGATTCGCACAGGTTTATTCAGATTTATACCACCTTTTTTTAATTTGTTCACAAATTTTCATCCATGAACATGGAATGGTACATTAGATTGGCCAATCGAATAACCGAGTTCGACGCCGACTTTAATGATATTAGTGCGGCTCTGCACACAGTACACACTCTTGCAATACAGCAAAAACAGCTGCAAACTAAGTGGGAAAAAGCAGAGACCGCCCTCGATGGGTTACTTGACTCTGATACGCTTGAAGCAAAAAAGATTTCAGCGGTCAAGATCAAGTATAAGGCGGCATATGCCGTATTCCTGAGATGCATGTCTAACATGGCTGAACTTCAAGCTAAATTGAAGCAGGAAAAAGATAGGGAGGTTCGACCTGAAGGAGAACGCGTGCGCGAACATAGTATCCGCCTGCCAGCTTGCGATACTGAGGTATTCAAGGGTGATTACCTATCTTGGCCAACATTTGGTGACCTGTTCACGGCCATCTCCAAAAACAACAGTCGCCTCAGCCCGGTAGAAAAGTTGTTCCACCTTAATCAAAAGACACATGCGACTCAGTAAAAGAAGTCCCGAGGATAAAAACCCTAACACGCTAGAGGTGGGCGAAGTCGAAAAGGACCTGAAAACTCTAAGGGAAAAAAGATAGGTGGAGGTCCCCGACGTCACCACGAACGTGCTAGAAGAGGACCAACCGCTTAATGGTGCTGTGACTCGCACAGAGGAACACCCTGCACAACAGTCACGAGAGGCTGAAGGGGGCCTCGAATACTCTAAACCAAAAGGGCAAGGGGAGGACGACGACGTCAAGACGAAGGTGCTGGAGGGGGACAAACAGCCCATTGGTGCTGCGAGTCCTACAGATAAACCTCCAACACAGTAAAGTGGCGTCGAACGAATTCCACCAAACCCCTTGAGGAGGGTTCGTTTGACGTGGCGCTGATCCAGGAGCCGTCGCTCTCATCGGGAGGAAAGGTTTCTGTACTTAGCAGGCGCGCGTTTGGCGTTTACTACGCGCAGACGTAAGGACGGATGGGAGCTGTAGTAATGGTAAGGAAACAGCTGCATTCATATATGCTGCTTAATTATACCACTGAGGATCTCGTAGCGGTGGCCGTTGAGCAAAAGAATAAGCAGGCATTTATCCTGGCGTCCTGCTACATGGCCCATGCTGCGGAGGTCCCACCGATGGAGTGCAAAAGGCTAGTACAGGAGGAAGGGCGCAAAGGGCGGTTGGTCATAGGCGCAGATGCAAATGCGTACCACAATGCGTGGGGAAGAGCAGAACGAGAGAGGCGAATCTCCGTTTTGTTACATCCTGCAAACCAATTTGCAGATAGCCAACAGGGGAAATGTCCCTACATACATTGGTCCAACATCCAGCAATGTTCTGGATATTACATTGAGCTCCGAGCGTGATATATCAAGGTATGATTGGATGGTTCTTGATAGAGCATCCTTCTCCGACCATGCGTATATCAGCTTCAACATCCCCCTAAAGAGGGTAGAGAAGGGAGGAACCTTTAGGAACCCTAGGTCAACGAACTGGACTAAATTCCAGAAACATGTAGAAGCAAAACTGGGACAACCCAAAGAGTTTGCTAATGTAGAGGAACTGGAGGAGTCGAATGAATTCCTAACAAGGACGCTTATGACTGCGTATAAAAAAGCTTGCCCTCTAAGAAGATTCAGAGGAAAAGCAAAGCCGCCATGGTGGAGCAATGAGCTGAGTCTTCTAAGAAGACAGGTAAAAGAAATGTTTAAGCTTGCAAAGACCGCGGAAAGCGAAGCGTGTTGGGACGAGGACAGGGATCTACTGAGGATCTACAAGTGCGAAATTACCAGGGCGAAGAGAAACTCATGGAAAAGTTTCTGTACGGACATAGAATGCTCCAGCGGAACAGCACGGTTGAAAAAAGTCCTAGCAAAGGGAAACATAGTCCAGGGAATAATAAGGAAAGAGAACGGAGAATATTCACGTAATAGTTAGGAATTCTTCGAGGTGCTTCTCTATACACATTTCCCATCGGGAGATGGTTTAGAAGAGCCAGCAGACAGCACTCACACTTCGATCACGGAGCGGGTAGTGCCGGGCTTGGTGACCGATACCAAGATGGAATGGGCAGTGAAGACGTTTTCTAAGTTTAAATCGCCGGGCCCAGATGGTATATTCCCGGCCATGCTACAAGTCTCAATTAGGGCGATCGTGGATTGTCTTAAAATAATATTCGATGGGTGCATAAGACTGAATCATGTACCGCACTCTCGGAGAACTGCTCGTGTAGCTTTTCTACCAAAGGCGGGGAAGATCGGTCACATGTATTCCAAAGACTATAGACCCATTAGCTTAACATCATTTCTGCTCAAAACCTTTGAGAGGCTGATAGATGTGTACATAAAGTCCAATGTGGATGAAAAGCTGCTCTCCACAACACAGCATGCGTACACCAAAAGGCAAGTCGGTAGACACCGCATTGCATGGGGTGGTAATAAGCATAGAGAAATCCCTGGAATATAAGGAGTATGCTCTAGGAGTCTTCTTGGACATTGCCGGGGCTTTCAATAATGTTGCAAAATGGGCGATTATGGATGGTCCTAATTACATTAAAGTACATCCTGCCTTAATCAGATGGATCGGCTGCATGTTAAATTGCAGAAAGATTACATCACAATGGGGATTGTACGAGGCCACGAAATCAGTGGACAGGGGCACGCCGCAAGGAGGGGTGCTATCACCTCTGCTGTGGACGCTGGTCATCAACCAACTGCTCAGGCAATTCGATGAAACTTTGCGGAGCCGTGTTATTAGCGGAAATCACAGAATCAATTTTCAGGAACCTCAAATTGGGACCAGCGAAAGTCCACCTTTGGACGGATTCAACTATCGTACTCGCATAGATACGATAGCCGCCCTGTTCCTGGTCAACCTTCGTAGCACATCGGATCACCAAGATCATCGACATGGTCGGTAGCAAGGACTGGCTTCACCTGAACTCGGAGTCAAACCCAGCAGATTTAGGAAGCAGAGGATTACCTGCGTCTGACTTGGTCAACCATTCGTTGTAGTGGCAGGGACCTTCTTGGCTGCAAGGAGACACTTCCCAATGGCCAGCACAAGAAAGTGACTACATCACCTCCGTAGAGGAAAAGAAGGCGAAGACCTGCACAACGAAAACCGTACATACTACCGATGTTCTCCAAGGCTTTTCTGACCTACCAAGGGCTTACGAGTGCTGTCCTATGTGATGAGATTCTACCGAAGAACACACACCGAAACAAAGAATTTTTTCATGTAAAGTCACAGTTAATCTCCCCTGATGGAGTTACAGCCACTACACGACTTTTAATTAAAATCGATCAGAAACAATATTACATTTCAGAATATAAATATTTGAACGCCGGAAAACCAATTGAAGGGAAAAGTGCAATACTCTCACTTAATCCCTACTTAGACCAAGATGGCATCATTCGGGTAGGAGCGCGTACTCGGGGCGTCACTGGACTTAGCTTTTGATGAACGCCATCCAATCCTCCTCCCATACAACTGCAGGTTATTCCGCCTGACAGTCCTAATGTTTCATCAACAAACTCTGCATGGGGAAAACCAACTCATGTTACGTCTGATACGCACCCAATACTGGATACCTAATGTAAAAACCATGATTAGGGCAATCATTCACAATTGCAAGGTTTTCACCATACATAGAAAACGGGCTCAGACCCAGCTAATGGGTACTCTCTCTGGCGAACGCACGACATTCAGCCGTGTATTCACGAATACTGGAGTCGTCTTCGTCAGACCCTTCGACATTAAAAGTCACCGCGGCAGAGGGTGTCGACTATCCAAAGACTATGTTTGCCTTTTCCTGTGTTTTTCCACACGAGCAATTCATCTGGAGGCCACTACTGACCTCAGCACCCCATCATTTCTTGCGGCATTTGCCCGTTTCATATCTAGGCGCGGATGCCCAAAAAATATGTACTCCGACAGCGGTACGAACTTTGTCGGAGCGTCACGATCCTTACGATCAGAATTCAAGAATTTCATCTCACAAGCGCGAGAGAACGCTGTCTCAAAATACATCCACCAGTCACTCACTTGGCATTTCATCCCTGCGAGCGCTCCCCATATGGGAGGGCTGTGGGAGGCTGGAGTGAAAAGCTTCAAAAGCCACTTCAAAAAGATAGCCTCACCACACAAATTCACCTTCGAGGAATTCCAAACACTCTTGTGCCGCATCGAAGCGTACCTGAACTAGCGGCCGCTCAGCCCGGCATCCAATGACCCAACGGACCTAGAGCCGCATACCCCAGGCCACTTCCTCACAGGCAGCCACCTACTGGCTCTGCCAGAATCAGTGAGAGCTCTGCCTCGATGATCATTGGGCCGCAGAAACTCAAAGCCCTCCATCACACTTTTTGTAAACGATGGAAGGTGAAATATCTATCCGAACTTCAAAAACGAGTGAAGTGGAAGCATCCCAAACTAAATATAAAAGTGGGAGATCTCGCTGTCTTCAAAGAAGACAACTTATCTCCCAACGAATGGAGGTTAGGTCGAGTCGTCAACGTACACCCCGGCGAAGATAACCGAGTTCGCGTAGTCGACCTGATAACCGAGAAGGGTCAAGTCAGACTGATCCTTCTTCCAACGGATGACTTGCGAGAAGACCAAGAGCTCCTTCTAACAATCCCTCCGTTCCTTTCCCGCCATTCTAAATTCTACTATCCTATCGGAAATCCACCAACAACCCAGTGCTCGTTCACCCGAAAAGAGGCCAACCAACAAACCTAATGCAGATCGGTTATCTGCCACCGAAAACAAAGGCACTCGGACCAATATAATCTTAAATTCTCAAAATTTCAAAACCCAGCTCTCGTTCACCCGGAACGAGGCCAACCAACAACCCTAATGCAGATCCCCCATCTGCCACAAAACACTTATTTTTAAATTTTTACAAAATCAACCCAAATTCACTCGCTCACCCCGAGCGAGGATCACAGAATACCTACGCACTAGTACAAAGGCACGAGGCCCACAGAATTTATCAAAATTCATCCCATCACCCAAAATCTTGAAATAACTATTAAAACCAAAAACGGGGAACTTTACAGAAAGGAACATTAAGTTCAAAAGACGCTGATTTCTCGATTATTTTTCCTTTTTTTCGTCAACCCTTATTTTTGTAAACATACGTAACCTTAGTTTACCGAGGTCCATTTTTTTGTCTACACGGCACCCAGCCAGCAGTCTTTTTGAAATATGGGATCAAAAAAAAAATATCCAATAAAAGCCATTATTCAGTCAATCAAGATAGGGCGAGAAGATTCAGAAAGTTGAATGAAACATGATTAGAAATCTACGATCACATATGATTCCCAAATGTGATTGGAACGATACTCAGTTTCCTTTTTTGATCATTAAAAGTATTCACATTTGATTATTTCTTCTTTTGACTTGTATGATAATTCATTATGTATTCAGAAAGAGTAATCAAATTGTAGTCATATGTAGGGAAATCCAAAATTTAAGCACCTGAGTGCTGAGTGGGCAATAGCTCTTAGATGGTGAATCGGATTAAGGAAATACGGGAGATAGCGACTACTCATACGGACGAATGGATTGACAGATTCATAGTTATTGTTTCACCGAACACGAACCACCAAAATAACCCCCCCCCCCCCCCCTTTTTTTTTTCTTATTTCTGATTTTATGAAATCGACAGCATTTTCGAACTTAAGTCAAATAGCTTAAAGTAAATTCAGTAAATCTAACTCAACCACTCACCAAAACGGGTAAAAGCGGCTTCCTCCAATTGCAAACTTCCGATACGAGCGCGCAATTTGCTCCATTTCGTTTGAGGATCACGGGAAGGTACTTGTGATCAATAAACGGTGAAGTAAATCCTAAAAAAGGAACACATTCAAATTTCACACACAAAAGCTATAGAGATTTCTACATCATACCGTATAACGCAGCGTCCCCGATCTGTTGCAAAACTGACTATAGGCGCAATCGGCGATTCAAGTGGATGTGTAAAATGTGTCCAAATCAAGCATATGTATCTCATCGACAAAGAGCCCTCCTGGAAAAAGTTCAGTTATGCCGTGATCATTCTACTTGTTGACGACCTTATTTATATCCATGCGCAATTTATCTGTCAAAGAATTTACGTGCGTGCAGTTGCTAAACCAGAAAAAACAAAAAAAAAAGTGGTGCCCACAGGTAATTTAAGCCTTCTCTGGCGTCGTTCGGCTGATTTTAGAGCCTTTTGAGATGCATTTATAATTTTTGTTCTTATTGCGGCATAGGATTTCATATCGTAATATTTTCTTGCGTTTGCCCAAGCTGATAGTGGCAAATCCACATCTGCAACCATTGTTGTCGACCCCTCATGATCAGCATTCAACTTTCTTCTTCCTTCCCGAATCATCAGAATCCTCCTTTAGGTCTTTATATGGATCAAACAGCCGAAGGGGAATAAGATTAGTTTCTCATTTTTAATTGTTTAATAGCATTTGCTATTGGGTCATAATCGGCTTGAGCTTCGTTAACGACCTGCTCAACATTTGGCCTTGACAGATTTTTTATTAGCATTTTACTCATTCCTTGCTCAAGTTTTCAGCAGGATGGCAAAAGGAACCAGTAAAGTTGGACACAAGATATATGCCCGGATACGAACAGTAAACCCAGCTTTCTCGGCTCATTCTGAGTTGTGACTACTGCAGTCACAGACTGCGTTGCTTGCAAATGTAAAAAAAAAAATTTGAGAAATAATAACACAATACGGCAAATCAATATTTCTCTGGGTATTTTTGGGCGTTTCTGAAAAACATTCTGAGGAAAGGCGGTTTCGAACTCACAGCAGAGATGGGGAATACACCACTCAGCCGTCGATTTTTTTGTTGTCTCAGAAGGGTGTGCAAATTGTTCCTTAAACTTAATGACTTCAAAAAATTAAAGCCCGACACTATCTCGTCTGCTTCAAATAAATAGTCCAGGAGATGACATGGAAATGGCGAAAATCCTCTTATCTCAATAATCTGTTGTATGGGATATATCTTATATATATGTCCGATCTTGACGATTTTTTCAGAAAACCATCTATGCCCAATACGTAAGCTTGTGGTAAAATTTGATTTTGCTAGCTGTTAAAATGAGGCAGAAATGGCGAAAACCCTCTTATTGAACAATCGATTGTATGGGAGGTATATACTATAGTGGTCCGATCCGGTCGATTCCGACAAATGTCAAATCCCTCATCAAAATATGCCTTATGAGGTGGGTTTGGTCAAAGGCTGAGGTATGCTTAAGTCAATCCAGAATCGGATGAAGGTCCCACTTCCCCCACCTAAATAAATACACAGTAAATAAGTGTTTTTATTTCGAAAACACACACACGCGGCTCTCAGGCTAAAATATCCACAACCTTGAATCCAGGAGAGAGAGAGAGAGAGAGATGTTCACTAGGTAGTGTCGCTGACAATATAGTGTAATCCAAGGACGACGGCTCTCCACAGATAGAGGGAGATAGAGTGCTAGCTAAGCGGTGGCTCTCGCTAAGGGGTGCTAACGGCGGTAGTAATGACGGCGGTAGTTAGGATCACGCCCGAAGGGAGAGTACTGAGTGACGGTGGCTCTCACCAAATAGCTATGACGACGGTGGTGGCTAGACTTCGGGATGGGATGTCCGAGGATCGGGATCGTGGTGATGTTGTACCTACGGCGAAGTGTCTCTATTAGTACGAGGCTAGTTTAACAAACTACAATATATTGGCTCGGGTATTCGGCTAGGGTAGTAGGGGAGTTTGTCCCGCCGCAGGTGTTGGGACGTGTTCCCCTCTTACCTGATCCGTTTATTCGTGCATTACCCTTCCTCTGAGTAATAGGGGGGGTGAGCCCCGTCTTACTCAGAGGAGATGATTACAAAATATTAGGGTTGCCCAATAGGCCGAGGGAGGGAGTACGATCGGCAGAACCGACCTTGTAACTTTTACCCCCATCGACCCAAAGGGAGTCCCTGGAATGTATTTATATTGGCTCGCGCAGTCTGCCAGGGTAGTGGGGAATCCGCCCCGCCACTGGCGTTGGGACGGGTTTCCTTCCTACCCGAGAAGGCTGCTCGTGCATTACCTTTCCAGTGAGTAATAAGGGGTGTAAATCCCGTCTTACTCACCGGAAATGTGGGTAAACCGGCAGGGCGCCCAATAATCAGGGGGCGTACCATCGGTGGAACCGACCTTGTAACGCAACCTCCTAACCCAAAGGGCACCCCTTGTCTACCGCCGATGGGGGCCGACACGCAGTTCACTTACCTACGGCGAAGTGTGCCTGGTGTGTTCCGGCCAATCATTATATTCATATGTAACTATGAACACAGTGAGAATTATGCTCGCATTGTCGCGCACAGCGCGCGACGAACGAAAATTCCCAAGCACTGTGCGTTCACCATCGCTGGCTTGCCTAGTGCTTGCGCGATATTTGTTGGGCCAGTATGTATGTATATGTATGTCGGTACATACAATACTAGGGGTGGGCAGTAAATGGAAAATATGATGTTAGGGGTGGGCACTAAATGGGAAGTAGATATTGTGGCGTAGCATTTGCTACGCTACAGCCTGCTTACCAAACTTCATCAAGGTATCTCAAAAATTTATGGACTAGTTTGCGTTAAAGCAAACGGACAGACGGACATGGCTAAATCAACTTAGCTCGTCCCCTGATCATTTTGGTATACTTATTGGTGGGTCTAACGGAAACATATACATACAAAATGATTTGGAGCCTTGAAAATTAAAAAAATCGATTTCGAACAAAACAAGTCCCAAAAACAAAAAAAAAAAATTGTTTTTTTACTGTTAATGCCAACGTTTTTATCGTATAATTTTAAGTGGGATAGGAACTATGAGACAAATTCGTTTTCATCGGCAACACTTTTGCACGCTTCTGAAGAAACCCTTAAAAAAATGGCGAAAAATTATTTTATAGATTTACCCAATAAAGTTCACCGATTATAACGAGAAAACTCGTTTTCTTTTTTTTTTTCTATTCCAAACCGAATCCGCCATATTCCCGTTGAGATCGACCCCGGTGCGCCCACCGAATCAGGAGCCGACGCACCCCGGCCGAACATTGGTCCTATCTCCCCGAAACAAGGAACTAACGCCTATATACAGTCCACATCCATACAAAAACATAATACACACGCTTGGTGGTACACTCTTGGCGCAATTCAAAAACAATACATCTTGGTGATACACTTTTTGTGGGAAAAATATCGTGGTGATACACTCTTGGAGGTATTAGTACAGTTTTGGTGATACTCGTCTTCCACACTGCTCAACAATGAAACACAATCTTCGATAAACACGGAGCAAGCTACAGCCAGCTGAAGCAACTGCAACATGGCAAGCCAACTTGCCACATCAACGCCACGCCAAACCACCAAATAGCCACAAAATAAGTGCAATATTTCTTGCCACTTGTTTTTTGGTTATAATTAACTATACACAAACCGTGTAAAAACAAAATACATATACTGTGTGCCACACGCGTAGTGATTTGTAATTAATCGCAAAAAGTGTAAAAACTTAGTGCGGAAAAGAAAAATAAGGGCAAACGCGAAATATTAACGTTTTTTTATAATTCCTTGTGACTATCTGGTCTGTCCCCCCACCAGCGGTAAAGCTCTCCAGACATAGCGCAAGGAAGATGTGCACATAACCTCACTTTCATGTAAACTTTCTAGCCATTCTATTGCGGCATTTTTCCTTTTTGCATCACCTTAATTTTACTAGTTTTCCAATAAATTTTTTTTACATAGTTCCTTGTTTTTTTGCACAAGATTTATCACACGTTTTTACAATTTTCGTCGAGTTCATATCAGCGCGCTCCATAATAAAAAAATCGAAAGTGTAGTGGCGAGTGGCCCTGTTTTCTAATTCACACAGTACACATTGGTGTTGCTCCCCCTGCTCTCTGTTTTACGGCACAAAATAATCTGCAAAGTCAGAAAAAATAAACAAACTAAAATCAGTTTTATCATATTTTCATCGTTGTTGGTTGGGTGATTCGCACAGGTTTATTCAGATTTATACCACCTTTTTTTAATTTGTTCACAAATTTTCATCCATGAACATGGAATGGTACATTAGATTGGCCAATCGAATAACCGAGTTCGACGCCGACTTTAATGACATTAGTGCAGCTCTGCACACAGTACACACTCTTGCTACAGAGCAAAAAGATCTGCAAACTAAGTGGGAAAAAGCAGAGACCGCCCTTTTTTTTAATCTGAAAAAGACAGATAACGAGTGCGTCAGCTCAATTAAAACTTTACAGCGCGACATAAATAATTGTTTGGCATCCCTAAAAATCCACCAGATAGATGTTTCAAATTGGGATGCGATCATCACCTATTTATGCTCGACAAAATTACCAGAGAATACGTTGGCTCTGTGGGAGCAGAGCATTGATCACATGACGGACATATCCAAGTGGGAGGATATGGACAAACTTCTATCTAATCGTTTCAAACACTTGAAACAGTGTCTGGTTTTACAGGGAATGCCACTTCTAAAGTGCAAAAATCAAACGCCTTGCGACAATCGACAGAAACCCCTACGAAAAGGCTTGGTGCTTTTCTAACAAAAGTATCCAAGCAAACAACAAAATCAATGTGTAAAATGTGCAAATCTACGGAGCACAGATTACGCAACTGATCACGCCTTTGCGATTTAACCCCGGTAGAAAGGATTAAATTCGTTAAATCCACAAATGGCTGCCTGAACTGTTTATCGCCAGGACACACAGTGACGAGGTGCACCAGTTCATACAAATGTTCCAAATGCCAATCTCGTCAACACACGCACCTGCATGCGGATACACTTCAGAAAAGTGCGGTACAAAACCCTTTCAAAGATGCGGATAATACCCCATCAACTTCGGCAAAGGCACGGAAAAGACAGGAGTCGGGACAACCACCTTGCGTGCACATTCACCATAATGGTACCGACTTCTCCGCGCGGACATTAATTGATTCTGGGTCTAAACGTTCCTTTATAACTGAAAGACTGAAACGCAGAATCAATTTTCCAGCGAGGAAAATGCATGCCCAGGTTTCAGGCATCACAAATGCGGTGTCAGCTCAGGTGAAAGAAGCATCCAACATCGAATTACGTTCACCAGTGGATCCCTCCTTCAGCCTGACTACACCCGTTCTGGTTCTAGCTAAACTCACTGGGAATCTCCCATCCTGCCATATAAACGCAATGACTGTGCAGGCATTCCCAGACTTGGTTTTGGCAGACAATAAGTTCTACGTCAACGAATACGTAGATCTCATACTTGGCGGAGATATATATCCACAAATCATATTAAGTGGCCTTAAGAATAACGTGCTTAACACACTTCTGGCCCAAGAGACAGTATTCGGTTGGATACTAACCGGTCGTATCGAAGCACCGAATCCAACGAAGAGCATCATATCCTTCTACAACGAGGTTGCGTTGGACAATCAACTGAAAGCATTCTGGGAGGTAGAAAATGTGCCCAAAAATAAAATATTATTATTAATTGGTCTGGAAGCACTTGCACAGATCTATTGTGCAAAATGCTGAATGAAGAGGAAAACTACTGCGAATAGCTATTTAAAGAAACAACGAAACGAAATGAGAGTGGAAGTGGAAGTGACACCGTGTCACTACCATTCATGCAGGATTACCCTAATAATATTAACTTAGGACCGCCCCTGAAGCGTGCATGCTCTCAATTCTTCCGGAATGAGGGGCGGCTAATAAAGAACCCAGATTTAGGCAAAGAGTATGTACGAGTGTTGTCAGAATATGAAACGCTCGGACATATGAGGAAAATAAAAAACAACATACCATCTGACGATTCGGACAATAATTTCCTGCCCACCACGAAAATACAACCACCAAATTACGCGTAGTATTTCATGCCTCGAACCCTACGGCGAATGGCACTAGCTTAAACGATATTCTACTCCCAGGCCCAGTTCTACAAGCCGATTTACCCATATTAATCTTACGATTGAGACTATACCGTTTCGTCTTCAATAGCGACATCGAAAAGATGTATCACAAATTTGGGTGAACGAAAATCACACCAAATTTAACGCATTGTGTATCACACTTCCCCGAATGCCCTATTAGCCTCTACGAATTAAAGACGGTTATCTTCGGAGTGAATTGCGCTCCATATCTCGCGACATGAACGCTCCTACTACTTGCTGACGAGGTAGCAAATTCACAACCTACAGCGGCTAGTATACTAAGAGAGAGTATGTACGCAGATGATGTTTTATCTGGAGGACACACAATAGCGTCAACTATCAAAGCAAGAAACGAGATTCGCGAAGCCTTACACTCAGTGGCTTTCCATTACGCAACTGGACTTCAAATTGTGAGGAAATTCTAAAGGACATCCACAACACGGATTTGCCCAGCGAAGATTTCTTAGCGTTCGAAGAAGCTAGTTCGGTAAAGGCCCTGGGAAAACTTAACCAAACGAGCAGTCCTATCCGCGGTAGCCAAACTTATCGACCCTTTAGGCTAGCTTGCGCCAATGGTGATTGTGGCAAAAATACTCATGCAGAGTATTTAGTTAGAAGGTACCGCTTGGGACGAACCAGTATTGACCAGTACGTTGCAACAATGGAAAACTTTCACCGACCAATACCGTGAGATCGATAAAATAAGGATACCTAGATGGGTCAACTTTTCCCCAAGAACCGACATCCGGATCTATGGATTTTGTGACGCATCCGAGAAGGCTTATGCAGCAGCCGATGACATGCGCGTGAAAACGGATAATGACATCTGGAAAAACCTGCTGCTAGCAAAAACCCGAGTAGCCCCAGTGAAAATTCTTTCTGGCGCCCCGGAGCGCGAGCAGCAGCGGGTACTAGTTGTGGCTTGCTGAGCAGCTGGGCTGCTGGAAGGTAGTGGCCCCCACTACGCTAAGGCGTAGACTACGGGACGCCCTTGGGCGTGAACAGCAAGGAGCCACAAAAGATTTGTAAAAGTTACGTGGACGTCGGGTTTTGGGATCAAGCCCAGAGCAACCTGTCCGATGCAACCATCCCTTACACGAGACACACCGGACAGAGAATGACCGTCCTAAAAAAATTCTTTTCCGGCAGATGCAGCAAAACCATTTCTCAGGACCAGGGTCAGGAGACGGACACGGAATGAATTCGATACCTTCTCGGAGCAAGAGAATATGGAGCAGTCCCGCTGTAAGGAGCTGCTATGAGGATGACAATTTGTGGGAGGGACGCAACAAATTAAATGGGGTTACACTGAAATGACAGTCCTTGGTCGGGAAAAATCCCGAGTCGCTCCGGTACATAGAAAGGACTGCCTTGTGAAGCGAGAGATTTCTACATCATACCGTATAACGCAGCGTCCCCGATCTGTTGCAAAACTGACTATAGGCGCAATCGGCGATTCAAGTGAATGTGTAAAATGTGTCCAAGTCAAGCATATGTATCTCATCGACAAAGAGCCCTCCTGGAAAAAGTTCAGTTATGCCGTGATCGTTCTACTTGTTGACGACCTTATTTACACTAGGTTCAAACACACACCAAATTGGCAATTTATACTATTTGGGCAATTTATTACGCAATTTGTCATATAATAAATTGTAATAATAAATTGCCAATTTAAAAAAAATTGCGTAATAAATTGTTTCAAACTGCAAATGCAACATTGTAAAGTGTGTTTATTGAGTATACTTAAACGTCAGTTACGCATGGCTGAACTATATGGTTGGCTCATCTAATCAGCTGATTTTATGTCTTTCATTTCACTGGAATACGGATTTCAAAAGAAGATGGCAAAATCAAAATGAAACCAAAACATTGAACACATTTTCTTACAACACACAAAAATTTCAAAGTGTTATGTTTTCATTCCATTTCATTCGCCTAATAATGTGCGTGTTCATTTTGACAGTCTGAACAAAGGTATGTTCTTGCTGTGGAGATGAGCCAACCAGCTATCAAATTACTATTGTGTAAGCTAAATCGAGTTGTATGAACAGCACTCAATTCAAATCGAAATTTCCTCAATTTATTTTTCTGTTTGAACATAGTATTATCTCCATGCGCAATTTATCTGTCAAAGAATTTACGTGCTTGCAGTTGCTAAACCAGAAAAAAAACAAAAAAATTGGTGTCCACCGGTAATTTAAACCCTCTCTGGCGTAGTTCGGCTGATTTAAGAGCCTTTCGAGATGCATTTATAGTTTTTGTTCTTTTTGCGGCATAGGACTTCATATCGTAATATTTTCTTGCATCATCAGAATCCCTCTTAGGTCTTTATATGGATCAAATAGCCGAAGGGGAATAAGATTAGTTTCTCATTTTTAATTGTCTAATAGCATTTGTTATTGGGTTATCGGCTTGAGCTTCGTTAACGACCTGCTCAACATTTGGCCTTGACACATTTTTTATCAGCATTTTACTCATTCCTTGCTCAAATTTTCAGCAGGATGGCAAAAGGAACCAGTAAAGTTGGACGCAAGATATATGACAGGATACGAACAGTAAACGCAGCTTTCTCGACTCATTCTTAGTTGTGACTACTGCAGTCACAGACTGCGTTGCTTGCAAATGTAAAAAAAATAAGAGAAATAATAACACAATACGGCAAAATCAATATTTCTCTGGATATTTTTGGCGTTTCTGAAAAACATTCTGAGGAAAGGTGTTTTCGAACTCACAGCCGACATAGGGAATACACCACTCACCCGTCGATTTTTTTGTTGTCTCAGAAGGGTGTGCAAATTGTTCCTTAAATTTAATGACTTCAACAAATTAAACCCCGACAGTATCTCGTCTGCTTCAAATAAATAGTCCAAGAGATGACATGGAAATGGCGAAAAGCCGCTTATCTCAACAATCGGTTGTATGGGATATATCTTATATATATGTCCGATCTTGACGATTTTTTCAGAAAACCATCTATGCCCAATACGTAAGCTTGTGGTAAAATTTGATTTTGCTAGCTGTTAAAATGAGGCAGAAATGGCGAAACCCCTCTTATTGAACAATCGGTTGTATGGGAGGTATATGCTATAGTCCGATCCGGTCGATTCCGGCAAATGTCAAATCCCTCATCAAAATATGCCAGCTTACCAAATTTCATCAAGATATCTCAAAAATGGAGAGACTAGTTTGCGTTCAAACAAACGGACAGACGGGCATGGCTAAATCAACTTAGCTCGTCGCCTGATCATTTTGGTATACTTATTGGTGGGTCTAACGGAAACATATACATAAAAAATTATTTGGAGCCTTGAAAATGAAAAAAAATCGATTTCGAACAAAACAAGTCCCAAAAACAAAAAAAAAAAAATTTTAAAACTGTTAATGCCAACGTTTTTATCGCATAATTTTAAGTGGGATAGCAACTATGAGACAAATTCGTTTTCATCGGCAACACTTTTGCACGTTTCTGAAGAGACCCTTAAAAAAACTGGCGAAAAATAAATTTTTTCACCAAAACACTCCTCAAAACCCAAAAAAAAATTTTTTTTTAAACTGTTATCGCCAAAGTTTCTAGCGGACAATTTTGAGTAGGACAGGGTATACATGAAAATTTTAAAATCAAATGAAAATTTTTTAAGTAGCTCATGAAAAAAAACTTTAAATATCAAAGGAAAAAAGTCAAAAAAATCAAATTTTGCAGGCTCGAAAATTACTTTTTGGGTATGCTTAGGGGAATTTTTTTTTCATGAGCCCAAAACCTATCAAAAAATTGATGGCGCGATATAGATTAATAAATCGCCCCAGCTTAATGTGCATGCATGTACATGCACTTGTATGTGTGCTTTTTGTCACTCATGCATATGCATGTCGGGGTTGATGTGTGGGTGACTTTCCTCTCCAAAACGGAGGATTTTGCGGCTCAACGGTTTTTAGCAGCCAACCAACTCACATCTTCCGCCAGCGATCTCTGCCGTTCTTCCACGACTCCTTCAGGTAATATTGTAACCAAATTATTTTATAGATTTACCCAATAAAGTTCACCGATTATAACGAGATATCTCATTTTCTCTTTTTTTCTATTCCAAACCGAACCCGCCATATTCCCATTGAGATCGACCCCGGTGTGCCCACCGACTCAGGAGCAGACGCACCCCGAACAATGGTCCTATCTCCCCGTAAGAAGGAACTAACGCCTATATACAGTCCATATCCATACAAAAACATAATATACACGCTTGGTGGTACACTCTTAGTGCAATTCAAAGACAATACATCTTGGTGATACACTTTTGGTGGGAAAAATATCGTGGTGATACGCTCTTGGTGGTATTAGTACAGTTTTGGTGATACTCGCCTTCCACACTGCTCAACATTCAAATACAATCTTGGATAAGCACGGAGAAAGCTACAGACAGCTGAAGCAACTGCAACATGGCAAGCCAACTTGCCACATCAACGCCACGCCAAACCAGCAAATAGTCACAAAGTAAGTGCAATATTTCTTGCCACCTTTTTTTTTGGTTATAATTAACTATACAAAAACCGTGTAAAAACAAAATCCATACTGTGTGCCAGACGCGTAGTGATTTCCAATTAACCGCGAAAAGTTTAAAAATTTAATGCCGAAAATAAAAATAAGTGCAAACGCGAAACCTTAACGTTTTTTTATAATTCCTTGTGACTATCTGATCTGTCCCCCACCAGCGGTAAGGCTCTCCGAACACAGCACAAGGAAGAGGTGCACATAACCTCACGTTCAAGTAAACTTTCAAGCCATTATATTGCAGCATGCTTCCTTTTTGCATCACGTTAATTTCACTAGTTTTCTAATAAATTTTTTGTTACACTGTTTCTTCGTTTTTTGCACAAGATTTATCACACGTTTTTACACTTTTCGTCGAGTTCATATCAGCGCGCGCACTGCTATATAAAAAAAATCGAAAGTGTAGTGGCGAGTGGCCCCCTTTTCTAATTCACACAGTACATATTGGTGTTGCTCCCCCCTTCTCTCGGTTTTACGACACAAAGTAATCTGCAAAGTCAGAAAAATAAAACAAACTAAAATCAATTTTATCATATTTTAATCGTTGTTGGTTGGGTGATTCCCACAGGTTTATTCAGATTTATACCACCTTTTTTAATTTGTTTACAAATTTTCATCCGTGAACATGGAATCGTACATTAGATTGGCCGATCGAATAACCGAGTTCGAGGCCGACTTTAATGACATTAGTGCAGCTCTGCACACAGTACACACTCTTGCTACAGAGCAAAAAGATCTGCAAACTAAGTGGGAAAAAGCAGAGACCGCCCTTTTGTTTAATCTGAAAAAGACAGATAGCGAGTGCGTCAGCTCAATTAAAACTTTACAGCGCGACATAAATAATTGTTTGGCATCCCTAAAAATCCATCAGATAGATGTTTCAAATTGGGATGCGATCATCACCTATTTATGCTCGACAAAATTACCAGAGAATACGTTGGCTCTGTGGGAGCAGAGCATTGATCACAAAACGGACATATCCAAGTGGGAGGATATGGACAAACTTCTATCTTATCTATTTCAGACACTTGAAACGGTGTCTGGTTTTACAGGGAATGCCACTTCTAAAGTGTAAAAATCAAACGCGTTGCGACAATCGACAGAAAAACCCTACGAAAAGACTTGGTGCTTTTCAAACAAAAGTATCCAAGCAAACAACAAAATCAATGTGTAAAATGTGCAAATCTACGGAGCACACGTACAGTTGCACTTCAGAAAAACGCGGTACACAACCCTTTCAAAGATGCGGATAATACCCCATCAACTTCGGCACAGGCACGGAAAAGACAGGAGTCGGGACAACCACCTTCCTCTACTAACCAGACTGTCAAATCCTGCCATGCCAATTCCAGCACGGGTATTCTATTAGGAACTGCTGGCGTACACATTCACCATAATGGTACCGACTTCTCCGCGCGGACATTAATTGATTCTGGGTCTGAATGTTCCTTTATAACTGAAAGGCATAATCAATTTGCCAGCAAGGAAAATGCATGCCCAGATTTCAGGCATCACAAATGCGGTGTCAGCTCAGGTGAAAGAAGCATCCAACATCGAATTACGTTTACCAGTGGATTCCTGCTTCAGCCTGACTACACCCGTTCTGGTTCTAGCTAAATCACTGGGAATCTTCCAATCTGCCATATCAACGCAATGACTAGGCAGGCATTCCCAGAATTCGTTTTGGCAGACAATAGGTTCTACGTCACTGACATATAGGCAAAAAATTACTATTTTTTTTTTTTTTTTTGGTACAAAAGAAAATTTAACACAAATCCACTCATACCTGCCCTTTTGCTCCCAACCGCAACGCAAAAGAGGGTCTTAGGGACCTGCCTCTGGGACTGGTTGGGGCCACCAGGTCAGTTCCAGATACACACAGTTCGGTCCCAGCACACCCAGCCGCAACGCAGGGGCGGTCTCCAGGAGATCACCCCTGGGACTGGCTGGGGGTTTTGGGGACTCCCGTCCGTTCAAATTGGGCACCCCTCCTGCTTCCGCCGCAATGGATTGAGCGGTTCCAAAACCCGCTCCCCATACTGGTGGGACAGGGATGGGTGCCGCTTTGAATCCCAGCTCAACCCGCCGCGATCCAGGTGGTATTCTAGGGTACTACCTGAGGCGAGGAATGAGCTGGGGTCCTTATAACACACCCACTCACACACTCATACCAGATAATACAAATCCGGCAAATAAAAGAGAAAAAAAATTACAAAATTTTGAACATTAAAAAAAATAGAAACCCCAATTAGTGGACATATAAATACCAGAGCCGACTAGCGGACAACAATCGGAAAATCTAAACCCCAAATCTACCGTGGCCTTAAGAAAAACGTGCTTAACACACTTCTGGCCCAAGAGACAGTGTTCGGTTGGATACTAACCGGTCGTATCGAAGTACTGAATCCAACGAAGAGCATCATGTCCTTCTACAACGAGGTTGCGTTGGACAATCAACTGAAAGCTTTCTGGGAGGTAGAAAATGTGTCCAAAAATAAAGTATTGAATGAAGAGGAAAAGTATTGCGAACAGCTATTTAAAGAAACAACGAAACGAAATGAGAGTGGAAGGTACAACGTGTCACTACCATTCAGGCAGGATTACCCTAATAATATTAACTAAGGACCGTCCCTGAAGCGTGAATGCTCTCAATTCTTCCGGAATGACGGGCGGGTAATAAAGAATCCAGATTTAGGCAAAGAGTATGTACAAGTGTTGTCAGAATATGAAAAGCTCGGATATAAGAGGAAAATAAAAAACAACTTACCATCCGACAATTCGGACAATTATTTCCTGCCCCACCACGAAAATACAACCACCAAAGTACGCGTAGTATTTAATGCCTCGAGCCCTACGGCGAATGGCACTAGCTTAAACGATATTCTACTTCCAGGCCCAGTTCAACAAGCCGATTTACCCATATTAAACTTACGATGGAGACTATACCGTTTCGTCTTCAACAGTGACATCGAAAAGATGTATCGTCAAATTGGGGTGACACCAAATATCAACACATTGTATATCGCACTTCCCCGAATGACCTTATCTTCCTCTACGAAATAAAGACCGTTACCTTCGGAGTGAATTGCCCTGCATATCTCGCGATAAGAACGCTCCTACGACTGGCTCACGACGTAGCAAATTCACACCCTACAGCGGCTAGTATACTAAGAGACAGTATGTACGTAGATGATGTTTTATCTGGAGGACACAAAATAGTGTCAACCATCAAAGCAAGAAACGAGATTCGCGAAGCCTTACACTCAGCTGGATTTCCATTACGCAAGTGGACTTCAAATTGTGAGAAAATTCTAAAGGACATCCCCAAAACGGATTTGCGAGGATTTCTTAGCGTTCGAAGAAGCTAGTTCGATAAGGCCCTAGGAATACGATGGAACGCTCACTCAGATGTGTTTTATTTCAAAGCCGGAACCCTAGAGAATGGCGAAAACATAACCAAACGAGCAGTCCTATCTGCTTTAGCCAAACTTTTCGACCCTTTAGGCTGGCTTGCGCCAATGGTCATTGTGGCAAAAATACTCATGCAGATTATTTGGTTAGAAGGCACCGCTTGGGACGAACCAGTATCGACCAGTACGTTGCAACAATGGAAAACCTTCACCGACCAATACCATGAGATCGATAAAACAAGGATACCTATATGGGTCAACTTTTATCCAAGAACCGACATCGGCATCCATGGATTTTGTGACGCATCCGAGAAGGCTTATGCAGCAGCCGTTTACATGCGCTTGAAAACGGATAATGACATCTGGACAAACCTGCTGCTAGCAAAAACCCGAGTAGCCCAGTGAAAACTGTTTCTCTTCTACGATTGGAACTTTGCGGAGCCGTGCTGTTAGCGGAAATCACAGAATCAATTTTCAGGAACCTCAAATTGGGACCAGCGAAAGTCCACGTTTGGACGGATTCAACTATCGTACTCGCATGGATACGAAATCCGCCCTGTTCCTGGTCAACCTTCGTCGCACATCGAATCACCAAGATCATCGACATGGTCGGTAGCAAGGACTGGCTTCACGTGCACTCGGAGTCAAACCCAGCAGATTTAGGAAGTAGACGATCCCTGCGTCTGACTTGGTCAACAATTCGCTGTGGTGGCAGGGACCTCCTTGGCTGCAAGAAGACACTTCCCAATGGCCAGCACATGAAAGTGACTACATCACCTCCATAGAGGAAAAGAAGGCGAAGACCTGCGCGCCGACAACCGTGTATACTACCGGTGTTCTGCAATGCTTTTCTGACCAACCAAGGGCTTTACGGGTGCTGTCCTATGTGGTGAGACTCTACCGAAGAACTCACACCGAAACAAAAAATTCTTTCCATGTCATGTTGCACTTAATCTCCCCTGATGAAGTTAAGGCCACTACACGACCTTTAATTAAAATCTATCAGAAACAACATTATAGTTCAGAATATAAAGATTTGAAGGCCGGAAAACCAATTGAAGTGAAAAGTGCAATACTCTCACTTAATCCCTACTTAGACCAAGATGGCATCATTCGGGTAGGAGGTCGACTCGGGGCGTCACTGGACTTAGGTTTTAATGAACGCCACCCAATCCTCCTCCCATACAACTGCAGGTTTTTCCGTCTGACAGTCCTAATGTTTCATCAACAAAGTATGCATGGGGAAAACCAACTCACTGGATACCTAATGTAAAAACCATGATTAGGGCAATCGTTAACAATTGCAAGGTTTGCACCATACATAGAAAACGGGCTCAGACCCAGCTTATGGGGACTCTCTTTCGCGAACGCAAGACATTCAGCCGTGTATTCACGAATACTGGAGTCGACTTCGCCGGACCCTTCGACATTAAAAGTTACCTCGGCAGAGGGTGTCGACTATCCAAAGGCTATGTTTGCCTTTTCGTGTGTTTTTCCACACGGGCAATTCATCTAGAGGCCGCTACTGACCTCAGCACCACATCATTTCTTGCGGCATTTGCCCGTTTCATATCTAGGCGCGGATGCCCAAAAAATATGTACTGCGGCAACGGTACGAATTTTGTCGGAGCGTCGCGATCCTTACGATCAGACTTTTTATCTCACACGCGCGAGAGAACGCTGTCTCAAAATACAGCCACCAGTTACTCACTTGGCATTTCATCCCTGCGGGCGCTGCCCGTATGGGAGGGCTGTGGGAGGCTGGAGTGAAAAGCTTCAAAAGCCACTTCAAAAAGATAGCCTCAACACACAAATTCACCTTCGAGGAATTCCAAACACTCTTGTGCCGCATCGAGGTATGCCTGAACTCGTGGCCGCTCAGCCCGGCATCCAATGACCCAACGGACCTAGAGCCGCTTAACCCAGTCCACTTTCTCACAGTTAGCCACCTATTTGCTCCGCCAGAACCAGATGTGAATGCCAGCTCTGCCTCGATTATCAATCGGTGGCAGAAACTCAAAGCCCTCCATCACACTTTTTGTAAACGATGGAAGGTGAAATATCTATCCGAACTTCAAAAACGAGTGAAGTGGAAGCATCCCAAACTAAATATAAAAGTGGTTGTTAGTGGAGGTTAGGTCGAGTCGTCAACGTACACCCCGGCGAAGATAAGCGAGTTGGCCTAGTCGAACTCATAACCGAGAAGGGTCAAGTCAGACGACCTTTGGTCAAACTGATCCTTCTTCCAACGGAGGAGATGGATTGCGAGAATACAAAGAGCTCCTCCTAACAATCCCTCCGTTCCTCTCCCGCCATTCCAAATTCAACCATCCTATCGGAAATCCACCAACAACCCAGCGCTCGTTCACCCGAAACGAGGCGAACCAACAACCCTAATGCAGATCGGTTATCTGCCATCGAAAACAAATTTTCAAAATTTCAAAACCCATCTCTCGTTCACCCGGAACGAGGCCAACCAACAACCGTAATGCAGATCCCCCATCTGCCACAAAACACTTATTTTTTAATGTTTACAAAATCAACCTATATTCACTCGCTCACCCCGAGCGAGGATCACAGAACCCCTACGCACTCGGCCAAAGGCACTAGGCCCACAGAAATAACTATTAAAAAATAACTATTAAAAACAAAAAAGGGGAACTTTACAATAAGGAACATTAAGCTCAAAAGACGCTGATTTCTCGATTATTTTTCCTATTTTTTCGTCAACGCTTATTTTTGTAAACGTACGTAACCTTAGTTTCCCGAGGTCCATTTTTGTTGTCTACCCGGAACCAAGCCAGCAGTCTATATGAAATATGGGATAAAAAAAATATATCCAAAACATTCACATTTAAAAGTATTTTCAATTCGCAAATTCATCTAACGTCGGGAAGAAAATGGACCGTACATGTGGAGATTCTTGAATAATCATTGACGATCAAAATGCAAAACGCTTTCCTTCATACTGGATATCATTATAAAATTAAAGGTTAATGGGTGGACAGTCACTTTTTGATCATAATTATCAACATATTTTTAACAAATATAAAAGCCATTATTCAGTCAATCAAGATAGGGCGAGAGGATTCAGAAAATTAAATGAAACATGATTAGAAATCTTCGATCACACGATACTCAGTTTCCTTTTTTATACTCAGCTGAGCAGAGCTCACAGAGTATATTAACCTTGTTCGCATAATGGTAATCCGTAACGGCATAAACTAATCGAGATAGATATAGACTTCTATCCGTCCGTACGTCCGACCGTCCGCCCGTAAACACGAAACCTTGAGTAAATTTTGAGATATCTTGATGAAATTTGGTATGTAGGTTCCTGGGCGTTCATCTCAGATATATATAGTATATATTGTTGTCTGAAAAAATTATTGAGATCGGTGGTATATATAGTATATATCTCATACAACCGATTGTTCAGATAAGAAACTTTGCGCAATTTCTGCCCCGTACATATATTATATACCCCATATAAACTGTATTTTTTTGCCCCTTTTTTACGGCTAGAAGCTTCAAAATTCAAAACATTTCATCAAAAAGTTACGTTTACGTCATATATTGTTGAAATACGTGATTCGTAGTCAAAATTTCAAAACCCATCTCTCGTTCACCCGGAACGAGGCCAACCAACAACCGTTATGCAGATCCCCCATCTGCCAGAAAACACTTATTTTTTAATTTTTACAAAATCAACCTATATTCACTCGCTCACCCCGAGCGAGGATCACAGAACCCCTACGCACTCGGCCAAAGGCACTAGGCCCACAGAATTAATCAAAATTCATCCCATCACCCAAAATCTTGAAATAACTATTAAAAACAAAAAAGGGGAACTTTACAACAAGGAACATTAAGCTCAAAAGACGCTGATTTCTCGATTATTTTTCCTATTTTTTCGTCAACGCTTATTTTTGTAAACGTACGTAACCTTAGTTTGCCGAGGTCCATTTTTTTTGTCTACCCGGAACCAAGCCAGCAGTCTATATGAAATATGGGATAAAAAAAATATATCCAAAACATTCACATTTAAAAGTATTTTCAATTCGCAAATTCATGTATCGTCGGGAAGAAAATGGACCGTACATTGTGAGATTCTTGAATAATCATTGACGATCAAAATGCAAAACGCTTTCCTTCATACTGGATATCATTATAAAATTAAAGGTTAATGGGTGGACAGTCACTTTTTGATCATAATTATCAACATATTTTTAACAAATATTAAAGCCATTCTTCAGTCAATCAAGATAGGGCGAGAGGATTCAGAAAATTTAATGAAACATGATTAGAAATCATCGATCACCTAAAGCAAACACATTTGATTCAAATATGATTCCCAAATGTGATTGGAACGATACTCAGTTTCCTTTTTTATACTCAGCTGAGCAGAGCTCACAGAGTATATTAACTTTATTCGCATAACGGTAATTCGTAACGGCATAAACTAATCGAGATAGATATAGACTTCTATATATCAAAATGATCTGGGCGAAAAAAGAAATTCATTTAGCCATGTCCGTACGTCCGACCGTCCGCCCGTAAACACGATAACTTGAGTAAATTTTGAGCTGCAATTTCAAAATGGGCGTGGCTCCGCCCTTTTTCATTAAATTCGTCTAGAATACTTTTGATGTAATTAGTCGAATAAAAATTTATCAATCCCTGTGAAATTTGGTAGGGGCATAGATTCTATGACGGTAACTGCTTTCTGTGAAAATGGGCGAAATCGGTTGAAGCCACGCCTATTTTTTATAAACAGTCGACCGTCTGTCGTTCCGCTCGGTCGATAACACGATAACTTGAGCAAAAATCGATATATCTTTACTAAACTTAGTTAAAGTACTTATCTGAACTCTGTTTATTTTGGTATAAAAAATGGTCGATATCGAAAATTACCAAAAATGAAAAAAATGCCACAATTCTATACCAAATGTGAAAAAGAGATGAAACATTGTAATTAAATTGGTTTATTGACGCAAAATATAACTTTAGAAAAAACTTTGTAAAATGACCCCTACCATATTAAGTAAAAGAAAATGAAAAAGTTCTGCAGGCCGAAATCAAAAGCCCTTGGAATCTTGGCAGGAATACTGTTCGTCGTATTACATATATAAATAAATTAGCGGTACCCGACAGATGATGTTCTGGGTCACCCTGGTCCACATTTTGGTCGCTATCTCGAAAACGCCTTCACATATACAACTAAGGTCCACTCCCTTTTTAAACCCTCATTAACACTTTTCATTTGATATCCATATCGTACAACACACATTCTAGAGTCGCCCCTGGTCCATCTTTATGGCGATATCCCGAAATGGCGTCCACCTATAGAACTATGGCCCACTCCCTTTTAAAATACTCTTTAATACCTTCCATTTGAAACCCATGTCATACAAACACATTACAGGGTTACCCTAGGTTCACTTTGCTAACTAGTGATTTTCCCTTATTTTGTCTCCAAAGCTCTCAGCTGAGTATGTAATGTTCGCTTACACCCGAACTTAGCCTTCCTTACTTGTTGATCAATAAAATTATTCACATTTGATTATTTCCTCTGTTGACTTGTATGATAATTCATTATGTATTCAGAAAGAGTAATCAAATTGTAGTCATATGTGGGGAAATTCAAAATTTAAGCACCTAAGTGCTGAGTGGGCAATAGCCGACAGAGATAGCGACTACTCATACGGACGAATGGATTGACAGATTCATAGTTATCGTTTCACCGAACAAGAACCACCAAAATAACCCCCCCCCTTTTTTTTTCTTATTTCTGATTTTATCAAATCGACAACATTTTCGAAGTTCAGTCAGATAGCTTAAAGTAAATTTAGTAAATCTAACTCAACCACTCACCAAAACGGGTAAAAGCGGCTTCTTCCAATTGCAGACTTCCGATACGAGCGCGCAATTTGCTCCATTTCGTTTGAGGAACACGGGAAGGTACGTATGATCAATAAACGGTGAAGTAAATTCTAAAAAAGGAACACATTCAAATTTCACACACAAAAGCTAGAGAGATTTCTACATCATACCGTATAACGCAGCGTCCCCGATCTGTTGCAAAAACTGATTATAGGCGCAATCGGCGATTCAAGTGAATGTGTAAAATGTGTCCAAATCAAGCATATGTATCTCATTGACAAAGAGCTCTCCTGGAAAAAGTTCAGTTATGCCGTGGTCGTTCTACTTGTTGACGACCTTATTTATCTCCATGCGCAATTTATCTGTCAAAGAATTTACGTGCGTGCAGTTGCTAAACCAGAAAAAACGAAAAAAAAGTGGTGCCCACCGGTAATTTAAGCCTTCTCTGGCGTCGTTCGGCTGATTTAAGATCCTTTTGAGATGCATTTATAGTTTTTGTTCTTTTTGCGGCATAGGACTTCATATCGTAATATTTTCTTGCATTTACCCAAGCTGATAGAGGCAAATCCACATCTGCAATCATTGTTGTCGACCCCTCATGATCATCATTCAACTTTCTTCTTCCTTTCCGAATAATCAAACAGCCGAAGGGGAATATGATTATTTTCTCATTATACCTTTCATGAAAATGAAATGGTATATTAATTTCGTCACGAAACCCAAAATTCTAAGTCCTTAAAGGAAAATAGATAGACCCACCATTAAGTATACCGAAATAATCAGAATGAAGAGCTGAGTTGATTTAGCCAAGTCCGTCTCTCTGTCTGTCCGTCTGTCCGTCTGTCTGTTTGTATGCAAACTAGTCCCTCAATTTTTGAGATATATTGATAAAATTTGGTGAGCAGGTGTACTTGGGTGTCCGATTAGACATTTGTCGGAACCAGCCGGATCGGACCACTATAGCATATATCCTCCATACAACCGATTTTTCAGAAAAAGAGGATTTTTGTTATATCTTACTAAATTTAACAGATTGAAGCTTCAAACTTTACCATATACTTTCGTATATTGCACATATTGTTGCCTGAAAAAATTTATGAGATCGGTCTTATATATAGTATATATCCCCCACAACCGATTGTTCAGATAAGAAACTTTTCGTAATTACTGCCCTATTTTAAGAGCTAGAGGCTTCAAATTTCAACGAATGCTTACGTATTATGCTATATAGTTGACTGAAAAAATCATACAGATCGGTTGTATATATAGTATATATATGGTGGTATATATAGTATATATATATAGTATATATATATATTTTCGCAATTTTAGCCCCATTTTAACAGCTAGAAGCTTCAAATTTCACCGAACGCTTACGTATATGGCATGTATTGTTGTCTGAAAAAATCATACAGATCGGTTGTATATATAGTATATATATGGTGGTATATATAGTATATATATATAGTATATATATATATTTTCGCAATTCTAGCCCCATTTTAACAGCTAGAAGCTTCAAATTTCACCGAACGCTTACGTATATGGCATATATTGTTGTCTGAAAAAATCATAGAGATCTGTTGTATATATCTCATACAAACGATTGTTCAGATAAGAAACTTTTCGCAATTTCTACCTCATTTTAACAGCTATAAGCTTCAAATTTCACCGATTGCTTACGTATATAGTATATATTGTTGTGTCAAAAAATCATAGAGATCGGTGATCTATATAATATATTGTTGGAGAGTGCGAAGTAATCCAAATGCAACTCTGTATTATTTCATTGTACTGTAACTTGTTCATACACTATTGTAACCTGTTCATACACTATGTAATTTCTTCTTGTACTCACTTCACTTCCGTTTATAATATAGCCGAATAAAGTACACGTTTAAAACAACAGGTTATGGGCCCAGCCCTACCTAAATTCGGAAAATAGTAATTTATTCAAGAAGTTAAATTCGGTATAAATTTGAGCGATCGGTAACTGAAAATAGTTACGCCGATTTATAAAAAATGGCCACGACAAGTGTGAGGATTGATCCGCTAAACGCGGATAATTATGATAGCTGGAAGCTACAAATGCGTGCCATCTTGATAAAGTGCGATTTATGGGATTATGCATCGGGTGAAAATCCATGTCCAAGCGACGCAAACGCTGCCGCAAAATGGAAGGGATTCGATCGAGAAGCTTGCGCTGACATAACGCTTGCTATGTCTCCATTAGAATTGGGTTTAGTCACTGAATGTGAAACAGCGCATGATATGTGGAAGAAACTAGAGTCAACTTTTCATGAAGGAAGGGGATAACGTTCGTGAGCATCTCAACGAATTCTTCCCTGCAGTTGCTAAGCTCAAAGAAATACACGTCACTGTGGGTGACGATCTGCTGACAATCTTATTATTGTATAGCTTACCAGAGTCCTACGAAACATTCCGTTGTGCCCTAGAGACGCGTGATGAGCTGCCCAAGCCAGACGTTCTTCGCGTAAAAATAATGGAAGAAGAACAATCCAGAAAAGCCAAAGAGGCTGATACAGAGCAAAATGGATTAATTGCACAATCAAAAGGTAAGAGTTACAATAAAACTCAAGGTGGCCACACATACGGTAAGCAAAATGCAGTGAAAGAAAAGGAAATTGCTACAAATGTGGTAGAATTGGTCACATTGCACGTAATTGCCGAGCAAAACAAAAGGAGACAAATTCGCATTCAAACGCACGTCAAGCTAACGAAGACAAATTCGAAAAATCTTTGTTCTCTGAATGAGCATTGTTGGCAAAAAATCTAAACGAATATTGGTGCTTAGACAGTGGCTGTTAATCGCATATGTCTTCAAATAGAGAAAACTTCGAAACATTTAAAGATATAAACAAAACTCTCTGCTTGGCGAACAGCCACACAGCTAGCATCACAGGTGTTGGTAACGTCAAAGCGACTATCAACAAAAGGGGAAATAGTGAGAGAATCAACTTCGAAAAAGTGATGTCGTGGCAGAGCTACGAACAAATTTATTGTCTGTGTCAAAAATTGCTGACAAAGGGTACGAAATAATTTTTCGACGAGATGAAGCAATTGTTGTGAAAAACAACAAACGCGTTCTAACAGCTACGCGAATTGGTGATTTGTATTACATTAAAAGCGCTGAACCTATTGCAAATATTTCTGAAACGAAAAATATCAATATACGAACTTGGCACGAGCGAATGGGTCATTTAAACGAAAATGATTTGAAGCGTGTAGTAAACATGGTGCACGGCATAAAATTTGACAAAAACGAAAAACTGCAAACATGTGAAATTTGTATTAGCGAAAAACAAACAAAGGAAAGTTTTCCAAAACAGAGCGAGCAGCGCACGTCAGATTTGTTAGAAATCGTCCACACTGACGTTTGTGGGCCAATGCGATCACGCTCACATTCAGGCGCAAAATACTTTATAACTTTTACGGACGATTTTACGCGATATAGCGAAGTCTATTTTATGAAACGAAAAAGTGAATCTCTGCAAATGTTTAAATTATTTAAGAATGCGGCAGAAAATTTTACAGGGAAGAAAATAAAAATGCTTCAATCTGACAACGGCTTGGAATATATGAGCATCGACTTTCAAAACTATTTAAATGATTGTGGTATTAAGCGCCGCCTGACTGCTCCCTATACACCGCAACAAAATGGTGTTGCAGAGCGAAAAAAAAAAACGCTTTTAGAAATGTCGCGGTGTATGCTGAAGCAGGCAGGTTTACCAGCTGTTTTTTGAGCAGAAGCCATTAACACCGCAAATTATATAAGAAATAGGTGCCCAACCAAAGTACTGAAAAACGAAGTGCCACTTAAAATTTGGTCGGGAAAAACCCCAACAGTAATTCATTTGAGACCTTTCGGTACAAAGTCATACGTATTGAAAAAGGACAATAAAAATAGTAAATTAGAATCACGCTCAGAAGAATGTATCCTCGTTGGATATTCAACAGAAGCCAAAGCGTATCGCCTATGATCGCCAATCAAAAGAAAAGTTTTAGTTAGTCGTGATGTTAAATTTCTAGATAAAATGTTCAAGAAACGAAATGATGAAAAGTCAGAAGGTTTAGAAATTGATCTTCAATCTAAAAAAGATGAAATTTATGTTCAGTCTGATGACATCCCCGAGCAATTGAAAAAAGATGAATTATATGGTAAGTCAGACGAAGTTGTTGAACAATCTTCAAGCGAACGTGAAGGCGTTGAAGACACAAAACGCGGTAGAGGTCGACCAAAACTAATTAAAAGCACGGGACCTGGTCGACGCAAAAAAGTTTATCAACAACCGGCAAATAGTGCAACTGAAGAAGTTGCCGAAAGCTCCGATGCAAATAGCAATGATTTCGAGGATTGCGAATATGCAAATCTAGCGTTGACCAATGACCCAGAAACATTTCAAGAAGCAGTAAATGGCGATGAGGGTGCATCATGGCTCAATGCTGTTGAAAATGAGTATATGGCACAAATGTTAAATAAAACGTGGGATATTGTTGAGCGACCCACAGAAAGAAAAATTATTGGCAATCGTTTTGTGTTTCGAACCAAAAATGGCAATACGAAAAAAGTGCGTCTGGTGGCAAAAGGGTGCTCGCAACGTCCAGGGGAGGACTTTAATGTCACATACTCCCCCGTAGCTCGATTAACTTCGATTCGAAGGCTATCAGCACTAGCAGCGGAGCTTAACTTGCAAGTACATCAAATGGATGTGATCACAGCTTACTTGAACGGTGATCTTGAGCAAAGTGTGTATATGGAATTGCCAGAATACTTGAGTGAAATCTTACAAAAAGTGGTTTCAGGAAAACTAATGAATGTGGATGTCAAACAAGCTCGAGAAATTAGAAACACAGCTGAAAGATGCAAATCAGATATAGCTAAAGCGAACAATCCGGTATGTAAACTTAAAAAGTCTTTATATGGTTTACGGCAATCAGGTTTCCAATGGTATCAAAAATTAAGCGCCACACTACGTAATATGGGGTTCACACCTTCGGAAAGTGACCCATGTTTGTTTATTATGAAAATAAAACTAAAACTCATGTTAATCACTGTAGTCGACGATTTGTTAATTGCCACAAACGATCGGATATGGTTGAGCGATGTTAAACAATATCTCACCGAATGTTTTCAAATGAAGGACATAGGTCCAGTTAAAACTTGCCTAGGTATAAATTTTCGGCAAGATCTGCAAAACCAATCTTTATTTTTGAGTCAGAGCGAATACGCATTAGAAATTTTGAAACGATTTCATATGGAAGATTGCAAGCCAATCAAAACGCCATTAGATTGTAACTTCAAACTGGAAAAACCAGCTAAACCAGACGTGGACCTAATGAAAAAGTATCCATATCAGAATTTAATTGGCGCACTGTTATATTTGGCAGTGACAACGCGTCCTGACTTGGCTTATGCAGTTAATTTTTTAAGCCAGTTCAATTCCAACTACAACGAGGAGCATTGGAAGGCAACAAAACGTCTCTTTCAAGCACAGAGTCCGAATATATGGCTTTGTGTGAAGCTACTAGAGAGGCACTTTATCTACGCGAAATGTTGAACGAGATTGGTAAAGAGTGCACAACTATCGAAATATTTAACGACAGCCAGAGTGCTCAAAAACTTGTGCAAAATAACGCTTTCCATTCACGTACCAAACATATTGACGTACGTCATCACTTTATACGAGAGAAGCATCAAAACGGCGACATTATTTTAAACTACATGCGATCTAAAGATATGCCAGCGGATGTCTTAACGAAGGGACTACCAGCCGAGAAGCACTACAAATGCATGACGGCCTTAGGCAAGACAGATACTACTTTCTGAGAGGTTGCAGTCGAAATTCTTCGAGGGCAGGTGTTGGAGAGTGCGAAGTAATCCTAATGCAACCCTGTATTATTTCATTGTACTGTAACTTGTTCATACACTATTGTAACCTGTTCATACACTATGTAATTTCTTCTTGTACTCACTTCACTTCCGTTTATAATATAGCCGAATAAAGTACACGTTTAAAACAACATATATATATGATGGTATATATAGTATATATATATACATTTTTTTGCAATTTCGGCCCCATTTTAACAGTTAGAAGCTTCAAATTTCACCAAATGCTTACGTGTATAGCATATATTGATGTCTGAAAAAATCATTGAGATCGGGTGTATACATAGTATATATCTCATACAACCGATTGTTCCGATAAGAAACTTTGCGCAATTTCTGCCCCGTTTTAACAGCTAGAAGCTTCAAATTTCACCAAATGCTTACGTATATAGCATATATTGTTGTCTGAAAAAATCATAGAGATCGGAGGTATATATATTATATACTTCATATAAACTGTCATTTTTGCCCCTTTTTTACGGATAGAAGCTTTAAAATTCATCAAGTTTCATCAAATAGTTACGTTTACTTCATATATTTTTGAAATACGAAGTCGTAGTTTTTACTTGCAGACCACAAAAAACGTGAAGCTTTGCATCCTCACACAAAGTACCTACCTATTTTTTATTTTATATTTATCTTAAGAATCGTTTAGATATCTTCAAATTTCACCAAATGTTTACGTGTATAGCATATATTTATATCATACAACCGATTGTTCAGATAAGAAACTTTGTGCAATTTCTTCCCCATTTTAACAGCTAGAAGCTTCAAATTTCACCAAATGCTTACGTGTATAGTACATATTGTTGTAAAAAATCATTGAGATCGGTGTTATATATAGTATATATCTCATACAACCGATTGTTCAGATATGAAACTTTGCGCAACTTCTGCCCCGTTTTAACAGCTAGAAGCTTCAAATTTCACCAAATGCTTACGTATATAGCATATATTGTTGTCTCAAAAAATCATAGAGATCGGTGGTACATATATTATATACCCGATATAAACTGTATTTTTTTGCCCCTTTTTTACAGCTAGAAGCTTCAAAACTCAAAACATTTCATCAAATAGTTACGTTTACGTCATATATTGTTGAAATACGTGATTCGTAGTCATAGTTTTTACACGCAGACCACAAAAAACCTGAAACGTTACATCCTCACACAAAGAACCTACCTATTTTTTATTTTATATTTATCTTAAAAATCGTTTAGGTATGTAGATCTGTTCACTAGATATTTCTTATCTTATACATCCGATTATTCGGAGATTACGAACGGGATAAGATTATTGTTCAGCCCCATTCATGAAAGGTATGAAGTCTTCGGCATAGCCGAAGACAATCCCGTCCTTACTTGTTTTTAATTGTTTAATAGCATTTGTTATTGGGTCATTATCGGCTTGAGCTTCGTTAACGACCTGCTCAACATTTGGCCTTGACAGATTTCTTATTAGCATTTTACTCATTCCTTGCTCAAGTTTTCAGCAGGATGGCAAAAGGAACCAGTAAAATTGGACACAAGATATATGCCCGGATACGAACAGTTAACGCAACTTTCTCGACTCATTCTAAGTTGTGACTACTGCAGTCACAGACTGCGTTGCTTGCAAATGTAAAAAAAAAATAAGAGAAATAATAACACAATACGGCAAAATCAATATTTCTCTGGGTATTTTTGGGCGTTTCTGAAAAACATTCTGAGGAAAGGCGTTTTCGAACTCACAGCCGAGATAGGGAATACACCACTCAGCCGTCGATTTTTTTGTTGTCTCAGAAAGGTGTGCAAATTGTTCCTTAAACTTAATGACCTCAACAAATTAAACCCCGACAATATCTCGTCTGCTTCAAATAAATAGTCCAAGAGATGACATGGATTTAGCCATGTCCTTCTGTCTGTCTGTCCGTCTGTCTGTATGTATGCAAACTAATCCCACAATTTTTGAGATATCTTGATAAAATTTGGTGAGCAGGTGTATTTGGGTGTCCTATTAGACATTTGTTGGAACCGGCCGGATCGGACCACTATAGCATATATCCTCCATACAACCGATTTTTCAGAAAAAGAGGATTTTTGTAATATCTTACTCAATTTAACAGGTTGAAGCTTCAAACTTCACCATATACTTTCGTATATTGCACATATTGTTGCCTGAAAAAGTTGATGAGATCGGTCGTATATATAGTATATATTCCCCACAACCGATTGTTCAGATAAGAAACTTTTCGTAATTACTGCCCTATTTTAAGAGCTAGAGGCTTCAAATTTCAACGAATGCTTACATATATAGCATATATTGTTGACTGATATAATCATACAGATCGGTTGTATATATAGTATATATATGGTGGTATATATAGTATATATATATAGTATATATATATTTTCGCAATTTTAGCCCCATTTTAACAGCTGGAAGCTTCAAATTTCACCGAACGCTTACGTATATGGCATATATTGTTGTCTGAAAAAATCATAGGGATCGGTTGTATATATCTCATACAAACGATTGTTCAGATAAGAAACTTTTCGCATTTCTACCCCATTTTAACAGCTAGAAGCTTCAAATTTCACCGATTGCTTACGTATATAGTATATATTGTTGTGTCAAAAAATCATAGAGATCGGTGATCTATATAATATATATATGATGGTATATATAGTATATATATATATATTTTTTTTTGCAATTTCGGCCCCATTTTAACAGTTAGAAGCTTCAAATTTCACCAAATGCTTACGTGTATAGCATATATTGATGTCTGAAAAAATCATTGAGATCGGGTGTATACATAGTATATATCTCATACAACTGATTGTTCAGATAAGAGACTTTGCGCAATTTCTGCCCCGTTTTAACAGCTAGAAACTTCAAATTTCAACAAATGCTTACGTATATAGCATATATTGTTGTCTGAAAAAATCATTGAGATCGGTGGTATATATATTATATACTTCATACAAACTGTTATTTTTGCCCCTTTTTTACGGATAGAAGCTTCAAAATTCATCAAGTTTCATCAAATAGTTACGCTTACTTCATATATTTTTGAAATACGTGATTCGTGGTCGTAGTTTTTACATGCAGACCACAAAAACGTGAAGCTTTGCATCCTCACACAAAGTGCCTACTTATTTTTTATTTTATATTTATCTTAAAAATCGTTTAGATATGTTCAAATTTCACCAAATGTTTACGTGTATAGCATATATTGTTGTCTGAAAAAATCATAGAGACCGGTGGTATATATAATCTCATACAACCGATTGTTCAGATAAGAAACTTTGTGCAATTTCTTCCCCATTTTAACAGCTAGAAGCTTCAAATTTCACCAAATGCTTACGTGTATAGTATATATTGTTGTCTGGAAAACTCATTGAGATCGGTGGTATATATAGTATATATCTCATACAACCGATTGTTCAGACAAGAAACTTTGCGCAATTTCTTCCCCATTTTAACAGCTAGAAGCTTCAAATTTCACCAAATGCTTACGTGTAGAGTATATATTGTTGTCTGAAAAACTCATTGAGATCGGTGGTATATATAGTATATATATCATACAACCGATTGTTCAGATAAGAAACTTTGCGCAATTTCTGCCCCGTTTTAACAGCTAGAAGCTTCAAATTTCACCAAATGCTTACCTATATAGCATATATTGTTGTCTGAAAAAATCATAGAGATCGGTGTTAAATATATTATATACCCCATATAAAATGTATTTTTCCCCCTTTTTTACGGCTAGAAGCTTCAAAATTCAAAACATTTCATCAAATAGTTACGTTTACGTCATATATTGTTGAAATACCTGATTTGTAGTCATAGTTTTAACACGCAGACCACAAAAAACCTGAAACTTTGCATCCTCACACAAAGTACCTACCTATTTTTATACCTTTCATGAAAATGAAATGGTATATTAATTTCGTCACGAAACCCAAAGTTGTAAGTCCTTAAAGGAAAATAGATAGACCCACCATTAAGTATACCGAAATAATCAGAATGAAGAGCTGAGTTGATTTAGCCATGTCCGTCTGTCTGTCTGTCCGTCTGTCTGTTTGTATGCAAACTAGTCCCTCAATGTTTGAGATATCTTGATAAAATTTGGTGAGCAGGTGTATTTGGGTGTCCGATTAGACATTTGTTGGAACCGGCCGGATCGGACCACTATAGCATATATCCTCCATACAACCGATTTTTCAGAAAAAGAGGATTTTTGTAATATCTTACTCAATTTAACAGATTGAAGCTTCAAACTTCACCATATACTTTCGTATATTGCACATATTGTTGCCTGAAAAAATTGATGAGATCGGTCGTATATATAGTATGTATCCCCCGCAACCGATTTTTCAGATAAGAAACTTTTCGTTATTCCTGCCCTATTTTAAGAGCTAGAGGCTTCAAATTTCATCGAATGCTTACGTATATAGTGTATATTGTTGTCTGAAAAAATGATACAGATCGGTGGTATATATAGTATATATATGGTTGTATATATAGTATATATAAATAGTATATATATATATTTTCGCAATTTTAGCCCCATTTTAACAGATAGAAGCTTCAACTTTCACCGAACGCTTACGTATATGGCATATATTGTTGCCTGAAAAAATCATAGAGATCGGTTGTATATATAGCATATATCTCATACAAACGATTGTTCAGATAAGAAACTTTTCGCAATTTTTAGCCCATTTTAACAGCTATAAGCTTCAAATTTCACCGATTGCTTACGCATATTGTATATATTGTTGTGTCAAAAAATCATAGAGATCGGTGATATATATAATATATATATGATGGTATATATAGTATATATATATTTTTTTTTGCGATTTCGGCCCCATTTTAACCGCTAGAAACTTCAAATTTCACCAAATGCCCACGTGTATAGCATATATTGATGTCTGAAAAAATCATTGAGATCGGGTGTATACATAGTATATATCTCATACAACCGATTGTTCAGATAAGAAACTTTGCGCAATTTCTGCCCCGTTTTAACAGCTAGAAGCTTCAAATTTCACCAAATGCTTACGTATATAGCATATATTGTTGTCTGAAAAAATCATATAGATCGGAGGTATATATATTATATAATTCATATAAACTTTCATTGTTGCCCCTTTTTTACGGATAGCAGCTTTAAAATTCATCAAGTTTCATCAAATAGTTACGTTTATTTCATATATTTTTGAAATACGTGATTCGTAGTCGAAGTTTTTACTTGCAGACCACAAAAAACGTGAAGCTTTGCATCCTCACACAAAGTACCTACCTATTTTTTATTTTATATTTATCTTAAAAATCGTTTAGATATCTTCAAATTTCACCAAATGTTTACGTGTATAGCATATATTGTTGTCTGAAAAAATCATAGAGACCGGTGGTATATATAATCTCATACAACCGATTGTTCAGATAAGAAACTTTGTGCAATTTCTCTGGGTATTTTTGGGCGTTTCTGAAAAACATTCTGAGGAAAGGCGTTTTCGAACTCACAGCCGAGATAGGGAATACACCACTCAGCCGTCGATTTTTTTGTTGTCTCAGAAAGGTGTGCAAATTATTCCTTAAACTTAATGACTTCAACAAATTAAACCCCGACAATATCTCGTCTGCTTCAAATAAATAGTCCAAGAGATGACATGGAAATGGCGAAAATCCGCTTATCTCAACAATCGGTTGTATGGGATATATCTTATATATATGTCCGATCTTGACGATTTTTTTTAGACAACCATCTATGCCCAATACGTAAGATTGTGGTAAAATTTGATGTTGCTAGCTGTTAAAATGAGGCAGAAAGGCCGAAAACCCTCTTATTTAACAATCGATTGTAAGGGAGGTATATGCTATAGTGGTCGGATCCGGTCGATTCCGACAAATGTCAAATCCCCCATCAAAATATGCCTGCTTACTAAATTTCATCAAGATATCTCAAAAATTGAGGGACTAGTTTGCGTTCAAACAAACGGACAGACGGAGAGACGGACATGGCTAAATCAGCTCGTCCCCTGATCATTTTGGTATACTTATTGGTGGGTCTAACGGAAACATATACATAAAAAATGATTTGGAGCCTTGAAAATGAAAAAAATCGATTTCGACCAAAACAAGTTTTTTTAAACTGTTAATGCCAACGTTTTTATCGCATAAGTTTAAGTGGGATGGAACTATGAGACAAATTCGTTTTCATCGGCAACACTTTTGCACGTTTCTGAAGAGACCCTTAAAAAAATGGCGAAAAAATAAATTTTTTCACCAAAACACTCCTCAAAACCCAAAAACTATTTTTATTTATTTTTTTGGGTATACTTAGTAGAACTTTTTTCCTGAGCCCAAAACCTATCGAAAAATAGATGGCGCGATATAGGTTAATAAATCGACATAGCTTAATGTGCATGCATACATGCACGTGTATGTGTGCTTTTTGTCAGCACTCATGCATATGCATGTCGGGGTTGATGTGTGGGTGCCTTTCCTCTCCAAAACGGAGGATTTTGCGGGTCAACGGTTGTCGCGTTCGATACAACCGGCCTCTTGGATTTTAGCAGCCAACCAGCTCATATCTGCCGCCAGCGATCTCTGCCGTTCTTCCACGATTTCTTCAGGTAATATTGTAACCAAATTATTTTATAGATTTGCCCAATAAAGTTCACCCATTATAACGAGAAATCTCGTCTTCTCTTATTTTCTATTCCAAACCGAACCCACCATATTCCCATTGAGATCGACCCCGTTGCACCCACCGACTCAGGAGCAGACGCACCCCGGCCGAACATTGGTCCTATCTCCCCGTAACAAGGAACTAACGCCTATATACAGTCCACATCCATACAAAAATATAATATACACGCTTGGTGGTACACTCTTGGTGCAATTCAAAGACAATACATCTTGGTGATACACTTTTGGTGGGAAAAATATCGTGGTGATACGCTCTTGGTGGTATTAGTATAGTTTTGGTGATACTCGCCTTCCACACTGCTCAACATTCAAACACAATCTTGGATAAGCACGGAGCAAGCTACAGACAGCTGAAGCAACTGCAACATGGCAAGCCAACTTGCCACATCAACGCCACGCCAAACCAGCAAATAGACAAAAAGTAAGTGCAATATTTCTTGCCACCTTTTTTTTTATTATAATTAACTATAGAAAAACCGTGTAAAAACAAAATCCATACTGTGTGCCAGACGCGCAGTGATTTCCAATTAACCGCGAAAAGTGTAAAAATTTAATGCCGAAAAGAAAAATAAGTGCAAACGCGAAACATTAACGTTTTTTTATAATTCCTTGTGACTATCTGATCTGTCCCCCACCAGCGGTAAGGCTCTCCGGACACAGCACAAGGAAGAGGTGCACATAACCTCACGTTCAAGTAAACTTTCAAACCATTCTATTGCAGCATGTTTCCTTTTTGCATCACGTTAATTTCACTAGTTTTCTAATAAATTTTTTGTTACACTGTTTCTTCGTTTTTTGCACAAGATTTATCACACGTTTTTACACTTTTCGTCGAGTTCATATCAGCGCGCGCACTGCTATATAAAAAAAAATTGAAAGTGTAGTGGCGAGTGGCCCCCTTTTATAATTCACACAGTACACATTGGTGTTGCTCCCCCTGCTCTCGGATTTACGACACAAAGTAATCTGCAAAGTCAGAAAAAATAAACAAACTAAAATCAATTTTATCATATTTTAATCATTGTTGGTTGGGTGATTCCCACAGGTTTATTCAGATTTATACCACCTTTTTTAATTTTTTACAAATTTTCATCCATGAACATGGAATCGTACATTAGATTAGCCGATCGAATAACCGAGTTCGAGGCCGACTTTAATGACATTAATGCGGCTCAGCCCACAGTACACACTCTTGCAATACATCAAAAAGAGCTGCAAACTAAGTGGGAAAAATCAGAGACCGCCCTTGAGGAGTTACTTTACTCTAACACGCTTGAATCAAAAAAGATTTCAGCTGTCAAGATCAAGCATAAGGCGGCATATATCGTATTCCTGAGATGCATGTCTAACATGGCTGAACTTCAAGCTAAATTGAAGTAGGAAAAAGATAGGGAGGTTCGACCTGAAAGAGAACTTGCGCGAACATAGTATCCGCCTGCCAGCTTGCTATACTGAGGTATTCAAGGGTGACTACCTATCTTGGCCAACATTTCGTGACCTGTTCACGGCCGTCTACAAAAACAACAGTCGCCTCAGCCCGGTAGAAAAGTTGTTCCACCTTAACCAAAAGGCACAAGGTGATGCAAAGGACATCGTTAAGAAATGTCCCTTGACAAATGAAGGCTTCGAGACAGCCTGTAAAAACCTATTTGAAAGATACGAGAATAAACGGATTCTCGTAAACTCACAATTACAAATTTTGTTTAATCTGAAAAAGATAGATAGCGAGTGCGGCAGCTCAACTAAAACTTTACATCGCGACATAGATAATTGTTTGGCACCCCTAAAAACCCATCGGATAAATATTTCAAATTGGGATGCGATCATCACCTACCATCACTTACCAGAGAATACGTTGGCTCTGTGGGAGCAGAGCATTGATCACAAAACGGACATATCCAAGTGGGAGGATATGGACAAACTTCTATCTAATCGATTTCAGACACTTGAAACAGTGTCTGGTTTTACAGGGAATGCCACTTCTAAAGTGCAAAAATCAAACGCGTCGCGACAATCGACAGAAACCCCTACGAAAAGACTTGGTGCTTTTCAAAAAAAGTATCCAAGCAAACAATAAAATCAATGTGTAAAATGTGAAAATCTACGGAGCACAGATTACGCAACTGTTCACGCTTTTGCGATTTAACCCCGGTAGAAAGGATTAAATTCGTTAAGTGGTTGCCTAAACTGTTTATCGCCAGGACACACAGTGACGAGAAGCACCAGTTCACAAAACTGTTCCAAATGCCACTCTCGTCACCACACGCTCCTGCCTGCGGATACATTTCAGAAAAGTGCTGTACACAACCCTTTTAAAGATGCGGATAATACCCCATTAAGTTCGGTACAGGCACGGAAAAGACAGGAGTCGGGACAACCACCTTTCTCTACTAACCAGAATGTCAAATCCTTCCATGCCAATTCCAGCACAGGTGTGCTATTAGGAACTGATCGCGTACACATTCACCATAATTGTACAGACTTCTCCGCGCGGGCATTAATTGATTCTGGGTCTGAATGTTCCTTTATAACTGAAAGACTGAAACGCAGAATCAATTTTCCAGCGAGGAAAATGCATGCCCAGTTTTCAGGCATCACAAATGCGGTGTCAGCTCAGGTGAAAGAAGCATCCAACATCGAATTACATTCACCAGAGGATCCCTGCTTCAGCCTTACTACACCCGTTTTCGTTCTAGCTAAATCACTGGGAATCTTCCATCCTGCCATATCAACGCAATGACTATGCAGGCATTCCCAGACTTGGTTTTGGCAGACAATAGGTTCTACGTCAACGAAGGCGTAGACCTCATACTTGGCGGAGACATATATCCCCAAATCATATTAAGTGGCCTTAAGAAAAACGTGCCTAACACACTTCTGGCCTAAGAGACCGTGTTCGGTTGGATACTAACCGGTCGTATCGAAGCACTGAATCCAACGAAGAGCATCATGTCCTTCTACAACGAGGTTGCGTTGGACAATCAACTGAAAGCTTTCTGGGAGGTAGAAAATGTGCCCAAAAATAAAATATTGAATGAAGTGGAAAGTACTACGACCAGCTATTTAAAGAAACAACGATACGAAATGAGAGTTGAAGGTACACCGTGTCACTACCATTCAGGCAGGATTAATATTAATCTTACGATGGAGACTATACCGTTTCGTCTTCAACAGTGACATCGAAAAGATGTATCGTTAAATTTAGGTGACCGAAAATCACACCAAATTTCAACGCATTGTGTATCGCACTTCCCCGAATGACCCTATTTGCCTCTACGAATTAAAGACGGTTACCTTCGGAGTGAATTGCGCTCCATATCTCGCGATAAGAACGCTCCTACAACTGGCTGACGACGTAGCAAATTGACACCCTACAGCGGCTAGTATACTAAGAGAGAGTATGTACGTAGATGATGTTTTATCTGGAAGACACACAATAGCGTCAACCATCAAAACAAGAAACGAGATTTGCAAAGCCTTACACTCAGTGGCTTTCCATTACCCAAGTGGCCTTCAAATTGTGAGGAAATTCTAAAGGACATCCCCAAAACGGTTTTGCGAGGATTTCTTAGAGTTCGAAGAAGCTAGTTCGGTAAAGGCCCTGCGAATACAATGGAACGCTCACTCAGATGTGTTTTATTTCAAAGCCGGGACCCTAGAGAATGGCAAAAAGATAACCAAACGAGCAGTCCTATCCGCTGTAACCAAACTTTTCGACCCTTTAGGCTGGCTTGCGCCAATGGTCATTGTGGCAAAAATACTCATACAGATTATTTGTTAGAAGGCACCGCTTGGGAAGAACCAGTATCGACCAGTACGTTGGAACAATGGAAAACCTTCACCGATCAATACCATGAGACCGATAAAATAAGGATACCTAGATGGGTCAACTTTTCTCCAAGAACCGACATCGGGATCCATGGATTTTGTGATGCATCCGAAAAGGCTTATGCGGCAGCCGTTTACATGCGCGTGAAAACGGATAATGACATCTCGACAAACCTGCTGCTAGCAAAAAACCGAGTAGCCCCAGTGAAAATTCTTTCTCTTCCAAGATTGGAACTTTGCGGAGCCGTGCTGTTAGCGGAAATTACAGAATCAGTTTTCAGGAACCTCAAATTGGGACCAGCGAAAGTCCACCTTTGGACAGATTCAACTATCGCACTCGCATGGATACGAAATACGCCCTGTTCCTGGTCAACCTTCGCCGCACATCGGATCACCAAGAGACTGGCTTCACGTGAATTCGGAGTCAAACCCAGCAGATTTAGGAAGTACAGGATTACCTGCGTCTGACTGGGTCAACAATTCGTTGTGAAGGCAGGGACCTTCTTGGCTGCAAGAAGACACTTCCCAATGGCCAGCACAAGAAAGTGACTACACCACCTCCGTCAAGAAGGCGAAGACCTGCGCAAAGACAACCGTACATACTACCAATGTTCTCCAACGCTTTTCTGACCTACCAAGTGCATTACGAGTGCTGTCCTATGTGATGAGATTCAATCGAAGAAATCACACCGAAACAAAAAATTCTTTCCATGTTATGTCGCACTTAATCTCCCCTGATGAAGTTAAGGCCACTACACGACTTTTAATTAAAACCTATCAGAAACAACATTACAGTTCAGAATATAAAGATTTGAAGGCCGGAAAACCAATTGCATGGAAACGTGCAATACTCTCACTTAATCCTTACTTAGACCAAGATGGCATAATTCGGGTAGGAGGGCGACTCGTGGCGTCACTGGACTTAGCTTTAATGAACGCCACCCAATCCTCATCCCATAAAACTGCAGGTTATCCCGTCTGACAGTCCTAATGTTTCATCAACAAAGTTTGCATGGGGAAAACCAACTCATGTTACGTCTGATACGCACCCAATACTGGATACCTAATGTAAAAACCATGATTAGGGCAATCATTTACAATTGCAAGGTTTGCACCATACATATAAAACGGGCTCAGACCCAGCTTATGGGTACTCTCTCTCACGAACGCACGACATTCAGCCGTGTATTCACGAATACTGCAGTCGATTTCGCCGGACCCTTCGACATTAAAAGTTAACGCGGCAGAGGTTTTCGACTATCCAAAGGCTATGTTTGCCTTTTCGTGTGTTTTCCACACGAGCAGTTCATCTGGAGGCCACTACTGACCTCAGCACCCCATCATTTCTTGCGGCATTTGCCCGTTTCTAGGCGCGGATGTCGGAGCCTCACGATCCTTACGATCAGAATTCAAAACATTCATCTCACAAGCGCGAGATAGCACTGTCTTAAAATACAGGCACCAGTCACTCACTTGGCATTTCATCCCTGCGGGCGCTGCCCATATGGGAGGACTGTGGGGGGCTGGAGTGAAAAGCTTCAAAAGCCACTTCGAAAAGATAGCCTCACCACACAAACTCACCTTCGAGGAATTCCAAACACTCTTGTGCCGAATCGCGGCCGCTCAGCCCGGCATCCAATGACCCAACGGACCTAGAGCCGCTTACCCCAGGCCACTTCCTCACAGGCAGCCACCTACTGGCTCCACCAGAAGCAGATGCGAGTGAAAGCTCTGCCTCGATGATCAATCGGTGGCAGAAACTCAAAGCCCTCCATCACACTTTTTGTAAATGATGTAAGATGGAATATCTATCCGAACTTCAAAAACGAGTGAAGTGGAAGCATCCCAAACTAAATATAAAAGTGGGAGATCTCGCTGTTTTCAAAGAAGGCAACTTATCTCCCAACGAATGGAGGTTAGGTCGAGTCGTCAACGTACACCCCGGCGAAGATAACCGAGTTCGCGTAGTCGACCTCATAACCGAGAAGGATCAAGTCAGACGACCTTTGGTCAAACTGATCCTTCTTCCAATGGAGGAGATGGATGCGAGAAGACCGAGAGCTCCTTCTAACAATCCCTCCGTTCCTCTCCCGCCATCCCAAAGTCTACGTTCCCATTGGAAATCCACCAACAAACCACCGCTCGTTCACCCGAAACGAGGCCAACCAAAAACCCTAATGCAGATCGGTTATCTGCCACCGAAGACAAAGGCACTCGGCCAATTATAATTTTAAATTTTCAAATGTTTGCTGGGTTGGAGCTGTTTTGGTCGATATGTATAAAGAAAAAAACCAAGAGTTTTTTACTTTTCTCTTCTATGCATTTCGACGCATCCGCGTCATCATCAGGAAGTCTATTTATTTTCAAACAAACAACATGAAAATACAAAAGTAATCATTATTTTCAATAAACATTACAAATTCAACATTAAAACAATAACTCACAATAATTTAATTAGTTGTACAAACACAATAATATCACAGGACAATCGACACATTCATTTTTCTTATTTTCTATTTTTGTTTTTATCATTTTTTATTATTGCTGTATAAGCGCTATTTGTATTGTCAATGTCTTCTTTAAAATTCATGACATTCGTCATATGTTGTTGGATGCGGAGACTTTCCAGTGTCATCCTCCTTTTGCATCTTCTCTCAACATCTAAAATTTTTGCGTTCCCAAAATCAGCTGTATGGTCATTGTCAGTCAGGTGTTGAGAAAGCGCGGTATTTGTTTTTCTGTTTTTGCGTCCATTTCATGTTCGTGTATTCTCGTTCTCAATGCTCTTTTCGGTGTGCCAATGTAACATTTATTGCAGACATTGTTGTTGTTACCGTTGCATTGAATTTTATACACTACATTGCATTGTTGTCCCTTGTCTATTTTGTCTTTTGTTTTTGTTTTTGTTTTACACAAAAACAAAAGACAAAATAGACAAGGGACAACAATGCAATGTAGTGTATAAAATTCAATGCAACGGTAACAACAACAATGTCTGCAATAAATGTTACATTGGCACAACGAAAAGAGCATTGAGAACGAGAATACACGAACATGAAATGGACGCAAAAAACAGAAAAACAAATACCGCGCTTTCTCAACACCTGACTGACAATGACCATACAGCTGATTTTGGGAACGCAAAAATTTTAGATGTTGAGAGAAGATGCAAAAGGAGGATGACACTGGAAAGTCTCCGCATCCAACAACATATGACGAATGTCATGAATTTTAAAGAAGACATTGACAATACAAATAGCGCTTATACAGCAATAATAAAAAATGATAAAAACAAAAATAGAAAATAAGAAAAATGAATGTGTCGATTGTCCTGTGATATTATTGTGTTTGTACAACTAATTAAATTATTGTGAGTTATTGTTTTAATGTTGAATTTGTAATGTTTATTGAAAATAATGATTACTTTTGTATTTTCATGTTGTTTGTTTGAAAATAAATAGACTTCCTGATGATGACGCGGATGCGTCGAAATGCATAGAAGAGAAAAGTAAAAAACTCTTGGTTTTTTTCTTTATACATATCGACCAAAACAGCTCCAACCCAGCAAACATTTTCATAAAGAATTTGGTCCAATCAACATATAAATATTTACGGTGAGCAAAACCGGAAAAAAACCCGAAATATTACAAACAACAACATGAAGCAGTTCTACCAACACATCAAATACAAATACGACGAAGAGATTTGTTACATAATAAAGCAACACAACAAAAACATCAAAAAACTGGCTAAACAAAAAGAGCGCCTAAAATTTTTACTGCGGTGCAAAGATTATGGCATCATTCCATCACATTTACAGGGTAAGACAAAAACGATACAACACTGCTTTAAACTAGACACCACACGACGAGACCTTATGAAATTAGAACAATGCTTTCTTCTGAAAGTCGTTAACTTAGAAATAAAAGAATCAAACATTAATATTAAAATTATCACAACGACCGTTAAGCACTTACAGGAAACGTTACAAAACAGACTTCAGCAAACAGATTACGAAAAAATTATAGAGAACCACCACCATTTTTCGACACAAATCGCCACAAACACACAAAGTATACACAACGACAAACTCCAGAAGCAAATTTCGAAGAATACTATAAAATTTGGCATGAGATTAAATGAAGATTGGTTTGTGAACAATACGAACATCGAAGTACCGCAGGAGTCGCGTTGGTTATTGTCACTTGGCAACAAATTCGCCCTACCAGTGTCAAGAAAAACATTTTCACCCATTGAAATAATCGCCGATTTGGAACAATGCGTACAAAGTTTTGAGGACGAGAGGGAAAAAGATACTGTAAGGAGTGAAATTGCGGCAAAATCAATACTTTTCAGCAAAAAATTAGAAACTGCACTAAGGACAAGTTTATACTGAAAACATCGACAGACACCAAAAGATTCCTTAACCAACACAGAAACGAGATCATAATAACAAATGCAGACAAAGGCAACAAGACAGTTATGATGTACAAAAATGAATACGAACTAAAAATGAAAGAGTTGCTAAACGACAAAAACACATACAAAACAATTAGGAATGATCCCACACAAAAACTGATGAGGAAGAATAACACAATTATAAATAATCTTTACAAACAAAGGAGACTCGATGCAAAACAAAAATTTCAGCTGACATCCGCGGCTGCTAATGCTCCAAGACTTTACGGACTTCCGAAAATTCACAAACCACACGCACCACTTAGACCGATTTGCTCATCTATTAATGTACCATGTTACAAATTATCAAAATTTGTTGGAAGCATTTTAGAAAATATTATATCCGATGATCTTAATATAAAAAGTTCACTTCAACTTAAAGAAAAAATCAATAATTTCACAATTCAAGACGACGAAATTCTCATTTCATTCGACGTCGTATCTCTTTTTACGAATATACCCATACATTTAGCAATACGCACTATTATGCGAAAATGGGAAAAATTGGAGACACATACACAAATAGACAAAAAACAGTTCCAGACGATACTAGATTTCTGCTTACGTGACAACAATTATTTTTCATATAACAACACCATATACCAACAAATCTACGGAATGCCAATGGGCAACCCGCTATCTCCAACCATTGCAAATATCGTTCTGGACAAAATATTGGACGACAGCCTCGCTGAATTAAAAAGCAAAGACATATATGTCAAATACATAACCAAATATGTAGATGACATATTCGCAATTGTTAAAGCTAAAGACGTGGAAGACATACTAACCGTATTTAATGCACAGCATACCAGGATACAATTTACTAAAGAATTAGAGCAGAACAACAAAATTGCCTTCCTAGACGTAGAAATACACCGAAAAAACCAAAACTTAACGTTCAACTGGTATGCAAAGTCGATGGCATCAGGAAGAATTATCAATTATCACTCCAATCATCCATGGAAGCAGAAAATTAACACAGCAACAAGTCTAATAAGGAAAATACATCTTCTAAGTGACGGTGATTTCATAGAAGAAAACAAGAAGAAAATAAAAAATATTCTCTTCAAAAATAGCTACCCGAATACTCTAATAGAAAAGCTTATAATTAATACGACACAAGAAATGGACCACCCTAATTCATCAAATGGACAAACAGAAGCAAACACAAACAAAACTTATATTGGAGTTACCTATATACCCGGACTAACAAGTAATCAATCGCTCAGGAGAATTATGAAAAAAGACAACATAACATTTGCTCACAAACCACACAATACACTTAATCGTTTTTTTACAAAAACAAAAGACAAAATAGACAAGGGACAACAATGCAATGTAGTGTATAAAATTCAATGCAACGGTAACAACAACAATGTCTGCAATAAATGTTACATTGGCACAACGAAAAGAGCATTGAGAACGAGAATACACGAACATGAAATGGACGCAAAAAACAGAAAAACAAATACCGCGCTTTCTCAACACCTGACTGACAATGACCATACAGCTGATTTTGGGAACGCAAAAATTTTAGATGTTGAGAGAAGATGCAAAAGGAGGATGACACTGGAAAGTCTCCGCATCCAACAACATATGACGAATGTCATGAATTTTAAAGAAGACATTGACAATACAAATAGCGCTTATACAGCAATAATAAAAAATGGTAAAAACAAAAATAGAAAATAAGAAAAATGAATGTGTCGATTGTCCTGTGATATTATTGTGTTTGTACAACTAATTAAATTATTGTGAGTTATTGTTTTAATGTTGAATTTGTAATGTTTATTGAAAATAATGATTACTTTTGTATTTTCATGTTGTTTGTTTGAAAATAAATAGACTTCCTGATGATGACGCGGATGCGTCGAAATGCATAGAAGAGAAAAGTAAAAAACTCTTGGTTTTTTTCTTTATATATATCGACCAAAACAGCTCCAACCCAGCAAACATTTTCATAAAGAATTTGGTCCAATCAACATATTAAATTTTCAAAATTTCAAAACCCATCTCTCGTTCACCCGGAACGAGGCCAACCAACAACCCTAATGCAGATCCCCAATCTACCTAAATTTACTCGCTCACCCCGAGCGAGGATCACAGAACACCTACGCACTCGGCCAAAGGCGCTAGGCCCACAGAATTAATCAAAATTCATCCCATCACCGAAAATCTTGAAATAACTATTAAAAACAAAAAAAGGGGATCTTTACAGAAAGGAACATTAAGCTCAAAAACGCTGTTTTCTCCATTATTTTCCATTTTTTTCGTCAACGCTTATTTTTGTAAACGTACGTAACCTTAGTTTACCGAGGTCCACTTTTTTTTGTTTACACGGCACCCAGCCAGCAGTCTTTTTGAAATATGGGATCAAAAAAAAAATAATATCCAAAACGTTTACATTTAAAAGTATTTTCAATTCGCAAATTCATGTATCATCAGGAGGAAAATGGACCGTACATGTGAGGATTCTTGAATAATCATTCACGTACAATAGGTATGTCAAAACGCTTTCCTTCATACTGGATATCATTATAAAATTAAACGTTAATGGGTGGACAGTCACTTTCTGATCATATTCATCAACATATTTTTAACAAATATAAAAGCCATTATTCAGTCAATCAAGATAGGGCGAGAACATTCAGAAAGTTGAATGAAACATGATTAGAAATCTTCCATCACCTAAACCAAACACATTTGATTCAAATATGATTCCCATATGTGATTTGAAAACGATACTCAGTTTCCTTTTTTGATCATTAAAAGTATTTCATTTGATAATTTCTTCTGTTGACTTGTATGATAATTCATTATGTCTTCAGAAAGAGTAAGCAAATTGTAGCCATATGTGGGGAAATTCAAAATTTATGCACCTAAGTGCTGAGTGGGCAATAGCTCTTAGATGGTGAATCGGATTAAGGAAATACGGGAGATAACGACTACGCATACGGACGATTGGATTGACAGATTCATAGTTATCGTTTCACCGAACAAGGACCATCAAAATAACCCACCCCCCTTTTTTCTTATTTCTTATTTTATCAAATCGACAGCATTTTCGATCTTAAGTCAAATAGCTTAAAGTAAATTCAGTAAATCTAACTCAACCACTCACCAAAACGGGTAAAAGCTGCTTCCTCCAATTGCAGACTTCCAATGCGAGTGCGCAATTTGCTTCATTTGCTCCGTTTGAGGAACACGGGAAGGTACGTATGATCAATAAACGGTGAAGTAAATCCTAATAAAGGAACACATTCAAATTTCATACGCAAGAGCTAGAGAGATTTCTACATCATACCGTATAACGCAGCGTCCCCGATCTGTTGCAAAACTGAATATATGCGCAATCGGCGATTAAAGTGGATGTTTAAAATGTGTCCAAATCAAGCATATGTATGTCATCGACAAAGAGCCTTCCTGGAAAAAGTTCAGTTATGCCGTGATCGTTCTACTTGTTGGCGACCTTATTTATCTCCATGCGCAGTTGCTAAACCAGAAAAAACAAAAAAGTGGTGCCAAACGGTAATTTAAGCCTTCTTTGCGTCGTTCGGCTGATTTAAGAGCCTTTTGAGATGCGTTTGCTAAAGTTTATAGTGGCAAATCCACACCTGCAATCATTGTTGGTGACCCCTCATGATCATCATTCAACTTCTTCTTCCTTTCCCAATCATCAGAATCCTCCTTTAGGTCTTTATATGGATCAAACAGCCGAAGGCGAATATGATTAATTTCTCATTTTTAATTGTTTAATAGAATTTGCTATTTGGTCATAATCGGCTTAAGCTTCGTTAACGACCTGCTCAACATTTGGCCTTGACAGATTTTTTTATTAGCATTTTACTCATTCCTTGCTCAAGTTTTCAGCAGGATGGCAAAAGGAACCAGTAAAGTTGGACACAAGATATATGCCCGGATACGAGCAGTACACGCAGCTTTCTCGACTCATTCTGAGTTGCGACTACTGCAGTCACAGACTGCGTTGCTTGCAAACGTAAAAAAAAAAATAGAGAAATAACAAGTAAGGAAGGCTAAATTCGGGTGTAACCGACCATTACATACTCAGTTGAGAGCTATGGAGACAAAATAAGGGAAAATCACAATGTAGGAAAATGAACCTTGGGTAACACTGGAATGTGTTTGTATGACAGGTGTATCAAATGGAAGTTATTAAAGAGTATTTTAAGAGGGAGTGGCCCATTGTTCTACAGGTAGACGCCATTTAGGGATATCGTCATAAAGGTGGACCAGGGCTGACTCTAGAATTTGTTTGTACGATATGGGTATCAAATGAAAGGCGTTAATGGGTATTTTAAAAGGGCGTTGGGCATAGTTCTACAGGCCTTATCGAGATATCGCCATAAATGTGGACCAGGGGTGACTCTAGAATGCGTTTGTACGATATGGGTATCAAATGAAAGGTGTTAATGAGTATTTTAAAAGGGCGTGGGCCATAGTTCTACAGGTGGACGCCTTTTCGACATATCGCCATAAAGGTGGACCAGGGGTGACTCTAGAATGGGTTTGTACGATATGGGTATAACATGAAAGGTGTTAATGAGTATTTTAAAAGGGAGTGGGCCTTAGTTCTATAGGTGGACGCCTTTTCGAGATATCGCCATAAAGGTGGACCAGGGGCGACTCTAGAATTTGTTTGTACGATATGGGTATCAAATGAAAGGTGTTAATGAGTATTTTAAAAGGGAGTGGGCCTTAGTTCTATAGGTGGACGCCTTTTCGAGATATCGCCATAAAGGTGGACAAGCGGTGACTCTAGAATTTGTTTGTACGATATGGGTATCAAATAAAAGGTGTTAATGAGAATTTTAAAAGGGAGTGGGCCTTAGTTCTATAGGTGGACGCCTTTTCGAGATATCGCCATAAAGGTGGACCAGGGGTGACTCTAGAATTTAGTTGTACGATATGGGTATCAAATGAAAGGTGTTAATGAGTATTTTAAAAGGGAGTGGGCCTTAGTTCTATAGGTGACGTCTTTTCGAGATATCGCCATAAATAATGTGTTTGTATTTTATAGGTATCAAATTATAGGTACTAATGAGGGTTTTAAAAGGGAGTGGTGGTACTTGTATATGTGAAGGCGTTATCGAGATATTGACCAAAATGTGGACCAGGGTGATCCAGAACAACATCTGTCGGGTACCGCTAATTTATTTATATATGTAATACCACGAACAGTATTCCTGCCAAGTTTCCAAAGGCTTTTTGCCCTGCAGAACTTTTTCAGTTTCTTCTACTTAATATGGTAGGTGTCACACCCATTTTACAAAGTTTTTTTCTAAAGTTATATTTTGCGTCAATAAACCAATCCAATTACCATGTTTCATCCCTTGTTTCGTAGTTGGTATAGAAATATGGCATTTTTTCATTTTTCGCAATTTTCGATGTCGAAAAAGTTAGCGTGGTCATGTCGGATTTCGGCCATTTTTTATACCAATACAAAGTGATTTCATATAATTACGTGAACTGAGTTTATTAAAGATATATCAATTCAAGTTACCGTGTTAACGGCCGAGCGGAAGGACAGACGGTCGACTGTGTATAAAAACTGGGCGTGGCTTCAACCGATTTCGCCCTTTTTCACAGAAAACAGTTATCGTCCTAGAATCTAATCCCCTACCAAATTTCACAAGGATTGGTAATTTTTTGTTCGACTTATGGCATTAAAAGTATCCTAGACAAATTAAATGAAAAAGGGCGGAGCCACGCCCATTTTGAAATTTCCTTTTGTTTTTGTATTTTCTTGCACCATATCATTACTGAAGTTGAGTGTTGACATAATTTACTTATATACTGTAAAGATATTAACTTTTTTTTTTTAAATTTGACTTAAAAATAATTTTTTTAAGTGGGCGTGGTCGTTCTCCGATTTTGCTAATTTTTATTAGGCATACATATAGCAATAGGAGTAATGTTCCTGCCAAATTTCCTCATGACATCTTCAACGACTCCCAAATTAAGGCTTGAAAAACTTCTAAATTACCGTCTGTTAAAAGTGGGCGGTGCCACGCCCATTGTCCAAAATTTTACTAATTTTCTATTCTGCGTTATAGGTTCAAATCATCTACCAAGTTTCATCGCTTTATCCATTTTTGGTAATGAAATATCGCACTTTTTCTATTTTTCGAAATTTTCGATATCGAAAAAGTGGGCGTGGTTATAGTCCGATATCGTTCATTTTAAAAAACGATCTGAGATCAGGGCCCAGGAACCTACACACCAAATTTCATCAAGATACCTCAAAATTTACTCAAGTTATCGTGTTAACGGACGGACGGACGGACATGGCTCAATAAAATTTTTTTCGATACTGATGATTTTGATATATGGAAGTCTATATCTATCTCGATTCCTTTATACCTGTACAACCAACCGTTATCCAATCAAAATTTAAAATATTCTCTGTGAGCTCTGGTCAAAAGAAAAAAAAAACATTAATAAATGCATCAAGGTGTATCGTAAAGGTGTGACAACTGACAGCGCGGCCGACGCCGCAGTTGGAGCACCCCTTTGCGATGCCGGCCAATGCAGTCAAAAAACCATAAAACCACACAAAACCAATTAGTAGCCCCATCTCCTGGATCTCCACCACTGGTCACCTGAAAATTAAAGAATATTAACTATTAATATGAAATAAAAGAATATTTAAAATTACAAAGTATTAGAATTTACTTGCAATATCCTCAATAATGAAAAAGAACGCCCGTACTCCAGCCACGCGCCGTATGAAAAGAAACAACCAACCGTTTGTTTCAATTCATCGGAAATTTCCATTCCAATACGGTGTGTGTATGCATGTTCGTTGTTTTTGTCGTTTGCGGTTGGTACACTATTATGTATGTATGTATGATTGCCTACGTGTTTTGTAGAATCTCACCACCGCAATTATTCCATGGTTCAATTATATGGTTGGCTCATCTGTAAAGCAACAAAATATGTCTATTCAAATTTTCAAAATCTGTGTATTGGTGTTGGTGTGAATGGTATGGAATGGAAACATAAAACTTAGCAGTTTTTGCATGTGTTAGAAAAACATTGCCAATGTGTTGAGTTTGCCATCTCCTTTTGACAATCCCTTCGGCCATGCAATGAAATAAATAAAATCAGCTGCTGAGATGAGCCAACCATATAATTGAACCATGGCAATTATTCCATACACAGTAACGAAAGAGTTGCCATGTTAGCGAACTCGGCCACCCGATGGTGCGTCTCTATTAATGTTCGGAACCTCCTTTTTGACAAAGGAAGACTACACGATGATCTCAAATAATATTAGCGCTCAACAGTAAGAATGCTCATGCAAATCAGTCCAATGCTCAGAAATATTTGCGCTGTTGATAACATATTGAATCAAACCTTACTTTATTGAATAAAGTTTATTCAGAATCTTCACTCTCACTCTACACATTTTTCACCACTTTGTACTGGGCATTTGTCATCTCTGTAGAAACTGCAATGCACATATTCAATTACAGTATAATCGCGAGAAAGTTAGTCGCCAGTGTTCGGACCACACAAGCTCGAAAAAAGGTGGTAGTTTTTTATAGACGTTTTTTGAAGAAACCTTTGCTTTTCCACAATTTTTTGAGAAGAGAAACAATACTATTTGTAGAAGAATAGTTTTATAAAACTCAAAATGACAACTAGCGATGCTTTGATCACCATTGATTGAAAAGATAATAAGAAGCGACGAGCTACCAAGAGCATCAAAGAATATTTTTGCAAGCTGCCAAAACTTCAAGAACAGGTTTGCGATGATACAACTCATACTGATCGCGACGCTAATACATGGTTAATTGATAATAATAATGATAAAACCTTGCATTCAACTTCTATGAATACTGAATGTACCTGTATCACTTTCACAAAATTCTATTGTTGAAAAATACGACATAGGTAATTTTGTGGAAAAAAAAACATTTATTAGATGATTATACGAAGTACAACTTGTTAAAACATCCTTGGGTACCACGAAGGACTATATCTTCCCTTTTTCGAGTCATAGTAAAAAGGGAAAAATAGAAAAGCGTTACTTTAAACATCATTTTTTAACTGAATATTAGTGGGTTGTTTATTCTAAACAAAAAAGGATGTTTTTGTAAATATTGTTTCTTATTTGCAAGTGATACTGGTGGCTCGAAATCGAATTTTCCTCTCAATGCACTTGTCAAAGTTCCTGTTACATCGTTTGCAAAGTTGTCCGGTAAAGAAGGTGCACTAAATAACCACGCTATTAACAAATATCACTCTGAGTCAGCCCTTTTCAATCAAGATTTCATAAATACTTATAAGAATTCAGGAAAGGAAATCTAAACTAAACTTTTCTGAATCAGCGACAAACGAGGGTAATTTTAGGACTATTTTGAAATTTTTAGTCGCTGCAAGTCATAAAGAGCTTGAAGAACTTTTAAATTCTACACATCCAAGAGCTACTTATATAAGCAACATGATTCAAAAAGATCTTATTCAATGCCGCAAAGATGAAATTCAATCTATTTTGATAGAGAGGGTTAAAAAAGCTAGATTTTTTGCAATTATTTTCGATGAAACTACTGATTGTAGTCATACTGAGCAACTTAGCCTTTGTTTGCGGTATTTATATGATGGCAATATAAGAGAAGAGTTTGTAACTTTCCTTGATGAGTACGATTCGATCCGAGATGAAGATGTTATAAATGGAGAAAAAACATTGACAGGTCTAGCCTTGGCACACTTAGTGATCGATATTTTTAATAATTTGGAACTACCCTTCGAAGATTGCATTGGAATTGGATCGGATGGATGTTCTGCAATAACATCAGAAGTTAAGGGAGCTGTGCAGGAACTTCTTAAAATATGTACCAATGCTAATCATTGTCCATGTTTCAACCATTGTCTTAATAACTCGCTTGCGAAAACGTCGAAAGTTCTTCAAACAATGGATTGTATTGCGTTCGTGAAAAAAAGTATCAGTTTTCCAAATCAGTCTCTGAAACGGCAAATTCATCGAGCGAATTACACTTCATCAGACGTTGAAGAGTATTAACGAAAAGCAATTTACCTCTTCTTGATCTTATTATTCTTGATTTACAAGGTAGATTACCTGAAGATACATTGCAAGTTTTTATACTCAGTTGAGCAGAGCTCACAGAGTATATTAAGTTTGATTGGATAACGGTTGGTTGTACATATATAAAGGAATCGAGATAGATATAGACTTCCATATATCAAAATAATCAGGATCGAAAAAAAATTTGATTGAGCCATGTCCGTCCGTCCGTCCGTCCGTCCGTTAACACGATAACTTGAGTAAATTTTGAGCTATCTTGATGAAATTTGGTATGTAGATTCCTGGGCACTCATCTCAGATTGCTATTTAAAATGAACGATATCGGACTATAACCACGCCCACTTTTTCGATATCGAAAATTTCGAAAAACCGAAAAAATGCGATAATTCATTGCCAAAGGCAATTAAAGCGATGAAACTTGGCAGATAGGTTGACGTTATGATGCAGAATAGAAAATTAGTAAGATTTTGGACAATGGGCGTGGCACCGCCCACGTTTACAAGAAGGTAATTTAAAAGTTTTGCAAGCTGTAATTTGGCAGTCGTTGAAGATATCATGATGAAATTTGGCAGGAACGCTGCTACTATTACTATATATGTGCTAAATAAAAATTAGCAAAATTGGATGAAGAACACGCCCACTTTTTAAAAAAAAAAAAATTTAAATTCAAATTTTAACAAAAAATTTAATATCTTTACTGTATATAAGTAAATTAAGTCAAAATTCAACTCCTGTAATGATATGATGCAACAAAATACAAAAATAAAAGAAAATTTCAAAATGGGCGTGGCTCCGCCCATTTTCATTTAGTTTTTCTAGAATACTTTTAATGCCATAAGTCGAACAAAAATTTACCAATCCTTCTCAAATTTGGTAGGTACATAGATTCTATGACGGTAACTGTTCTCTGTGAAAATGGCCGAAATCGGTGGAAGCCACGCCCAGTTTTTATACACAGTCCCCCGTCTGTCCTTCCGCTCGGCTGTTAACACAATAACTTGAGCAAAAACCGATATATCTTTACTAAACTTAGCCCACCTACTTATCTGAACTCACTTTATCTCGGTATAAAAAATAGCCGAAATCCGACCATAACCACGCCCACTTTATCGATATCGAAAATTACGAAAAATGAAAAAAATGCCATAATTCTATACCAAATACGAAAAAAGGGATGAAACATGGTAACTGGATTGGTTTATTGACGCAAAATATAACTTTGGAAAAAATTTTGTAAAATGGGTGTGACACCTACCATATTAAGTAGAAGAAAATGAAAAAGTTCTACAAGGCAAAATCAACAGCCCTTGGAATCTTGGCAGGAATACTGTTAGTAGTATTGCATATATAAATAAATTAGCAGTACCCGACAGATGATTTTCTGGATCACCTGGTCCACATTTTGGTCGATATCGCGAGAACACCTTCACATATACATCTAAGGGCCACTCGCTTTTAAAACCCTCATTAATACCTTTAATTTGATATCCATATCGTACAAACACATTCTAGAGTCACCCCTGGCCCACCCTAATGGCGATATCTCGAAAAGGCGTCCACCTATAGACCTAATGCCCACTCCCTCTTAAAATGCTCAGTAACACCTTTCGTTTGATACCCATATCGTACAAACATTCTAGAGTCACCTCTGACCCACCCTAATGGCGATATCTCGAAAAGGCGTCCACCTATAGACCTAATGTCCACTCCCTCTTAAAATGCTCAGTAACACCTTTCGTTTGATACCCATATCGTACAAACATTCTAGAGTCACCCCTGGCCCACCCTAATGGCGATATCTCGAAAAGACGTCCACCTATAGACCTAATGCCCACTCCCTCTTAAAATGCTCAGTAACACCTTTCGTTTGATACCCATATCGTACAAACATTCTAGAGTCACCTCTGACCCACCCTAATGGCGATATCTCGAAAAGGCGTCCACCTATAGACCTAATGTCCACTCCCTCTTAAAATGCTCAGTAACACCTTTCGTTTGATACCCATATCGTACAAACATTCTAGAGTCACCTCTGACCCACCCTAATGGCGATATCTCGAAAAGACGTCCACCTATAGACCTAATGCCCACTCCCTCTTAAAATGCTCAGTAACACCTTTCGTTTGATACCCATATCGTACAAACACATTCTAGAGTCACCCTTGGCCCACCCTAATGACGATATCTCGAAAAGGCGTCCACTTATGGACCTAATGCCCACTCCCTCTTAAAATGCTCAGTAACACCTTTCGTTTGATACCCATATCGTACAAACATTCTAGAGTCCCCCTGGCCCACCCTAATGGCGATATCTCGAAAAGGCGTCCACTTATAGACCTAATGCCCACTCCCTCTTAAAATGCTCAGTCACACCTTTCGTTTGATACCCATATCGTACAAACATTCTAGAGTCACCCTTGGTCCACCTTTATGGCGATATATCGAAAAGGCGTCCACCTATAGAACTAAGGATTACTCCCTTTTAAGATACTCATTACCATCTTTCATTTGATACCCATATCATACAAACACATTCTAGAGTCACCCCTGGCCCACCCTAATGGCGACATTTCGAAAAGGCGTCCACCTATAGACCTATTGCCCACTCCCTCTTAAAATGCTCAGTAACACTTTTCGTTTTATACCCATATCGTACAAACATTCTAGAGTCACCCCTGGCCCACCCTAATGGCAATATCTCGAAAAGGCGTTCACCTATAGACCTAATGCCCACTCCCTCTTAAAATGCTCAGTAACACCTTTCATTTGATTCCCATATCGTACAAACACATTCTAGAGACACCCCTGGTCCACCTTTATGGCGATATCTCGAAACGGCGGCCACCTATGGACTAAGGATCACTCCTTTTCAAAATACTCATTAACAGCTTTCCTTTGATACCCATATCGTACAAACATATTCTAGAGTCACCCCTGGTCCACCTTTATGGCGATTTCTCGAAAAGGCGTTCACCTATAGAACTAAAGCCCATTCCCTTTTAAAATACTCATTACCACCTTTCATTTGATACCCATATCGTACAAACACATTCTAGAGTCACCCCTGGTCCACCTTAATGGCGATATCTCGAAAGGGCGTCCACCGATAGACCTAAGGCCCACTCCCTCTTAAAATGCTCAGTAACACCTTTCATTTGATACCCATATCGTACAAACAAATTCTAGAGTCAGCCCTGGTCCACCTTTATGGCGATATTCCTAAATGGCGTCCATCCATAGAACTATGGCCTACTCTCTCTTAAAATACTCTTTAATACCTTCCATTTGATACACATGTCATACAACCACATTCCAAGGTTACCCTAGGTTCATTTTCCTACATGGTGATTTTCCTTATTTTGTCTCCATAGCTCTCAACTGAGTATGTAATGTTCGGTTACACCCGAACTTAGCCTTCCTTACTTGTTAATCTTAATTTGCTACTCCCATCGCAAATCATCAAAGATAATACACTGCAAAAAACAATTTGTCTAAAGAGCTTGTCCAAGATCTTGGTAAACGACACGCATCTCTTATTGGAGGAAATAAAATTAATCTAGATGGAGAGTACGAAGTGTGGTCAGAACGCTGGTCTGATAAGCAACACAAAAAATCAATTCCACTATCAGCTGAAAAAGTTTTAAATGATTGCAATGAATATGCGTTTCCATCAATAAATGCACTTATCAAAATTCTGGCCACGCTTCCAGCTAGCAATGCTTGTGCTGAAAGGAGTTTTTCGACACTTCGCCGGTTGAAAATATTCTTACTGTCCACAATGTCCCAGAACAGACTCACTGGTCTTGCACTTTTATTTATTTTATTTATTAATTATTTAAAGTCGACGACAAACTATGGTCGACTGCATAATATAAAAGATATATAAATATACAACTCAAAAGATAAAATTTAAGATATATCGAGATTTCAGCAATGTTATATTACAAACAAAGATATATTAATGAACGTTACTCCTTAATTTCAGAATATAATAATAATAATAAATATGAGCAGAAATAAGATCTTATACCGAAATCTTATACTGGCGGAATGTATCAGATTCCGCTCAGCATGATTTCGGAATGCAGTGGATTCCAATCTTCCTGTTGGAATGCAGCAAGATTCCAATCAGCATGTCATGGGAATCCGGCAGTGCCAAGAGTAGTGTAATGAGTATACGCCATCACAAGGCATAAAAAAGTAACATGACCTGTGTTGTTGGAATGCACCGGATTCCAATCAGCTCGATGCCTGACCCATAAGATTATACTGCCGGAATACATACGATTGCGTTCATTGACTCATGAAAAAGCATGTTTTTTACGTTGTTGGAATGCACCAGATTCCAATCAACACACTACTGTCTTGTTCCTACATTGGCACAACGAAAAGAGCATTGAGAACGAGAATACACGAACATGAAATGGACGCAAAAAACAGAAAAACAAATACCGCGCTTTCTCAACACCTGACTGACAATGACCATACAGCTGATTTTGGGAACGCAAAAATTTTAGATGTTGAGAGAAGATGCAAAAGGAGGATGACACTGGAAAGTCTCCGCATCCAACAACATATGACGAATGTCATGAATTTTAAAGAAGACATTGACAATACAAATAGCGCTTATACAGCAATAATAAAAAATGATAAAAACAAAAATAGAAAATAAGAAAAATGAATGTGTCGATTGTCCTGTGATATTATTGTGTTTGTACAACTAATTAAATTATTGTGAGTTATTGTTTTAATGTTGAATTTGTAATGTTTATTGAAAATAATGATTACTTTTGTATTTTCATGTTGTTTGTTTGAAAATAAATAGACTTCCTGATGATGACGCGGATGCGTCGAAATGCATAGAAGAGAAAAGTAAAAAACTCTTGGTTTTTTTCTTTATACATATCGACCAAAACAGCTCCAACCCAGCAAACATTTTCATAAAGAATTTGGTCCAATCAACATATAAATATTTACGGTGAGCAAAACCGGAAAAAAACCCGAAATATTACAAACAACAACATGAAGCAGTTCTACCAACACATCAAATACAAATACGACGAAGAGATTTGTTACATAATAAAGCAACACAACAAAAACATCAAAAAACTGGCTAAACAAAAAGAGCGCCTAAAATTTTTACTGCGGTGCAAAGATTATGGCATCATTCCATCACATTTACAGGGTAAGACAAAAACGATACAACACTGCTTTAAACTAGACACCACACGACGAGACCTTATGAAATTAGAACAATGCTTTCTTCTGAAAGTCGTTAACTTAGAAATAAAAGAATCAAACATTAATATTAAAATTATCACAACGACCGTTAAGCACTTACAGGAAACGTTACAAAACAGACTTCAGCAAACAGATTACGAAAAAATTATAGAGAACCACCACCATTTTTCGACACAAATCGCCACAAACACACAAAGTATACACAACGACAAACTCCAGAAGCAAATTTCGAAGAATACTATAAAATTTGGCATGAGATTAAATGAAGATTGGTTTGTGAACAATACGAACATCGAAGTACCGCAGGAGTCGCGTTGGTTATTGTCACTTGGCAACAAATTCGCCCTACCAGTGTCAAGAAAAACATTTTCACCCATTGAAATAATCGCCGATTTGGAACAATGCGTACAAAGTTTTGAGGACGAGAGGGAAAAAGATACTGTAAGGAGTGAAATTGCGGCAAAATCAATACTTTTCAGCAAAAAATTAGAAACTGCACTAAGGACAAGTTTATACTGAAAACATCGACAGACACCAAAAGATTCCTTAACCAACACAGAAACGAGATCATAATAACAAATGCAGACAAAGGCAACAAGACAGTTATGATGTACAAAAATGAATACGAACTAAAAATGAAAGAGTTGCTAAACGACAAAAACACATACAAAACAATTAGGAATGATCCCACACAAAAACTGATGAGGAAGAATAACACAATTATAAATAATCTTTACAAACAAAGGAGACTCGATGCAAAACAAAAATTTCAGCTGACATCCGCGGCTGCTAATGCTCCAAGACTTTACGGACTTCCGAAAATTCACAAACCACACGCACCACTTAGACCGATTTGCTCATCTATTAATGTACCATGTTACAAATTATCAAAATTTGTTGGAAGCATTTTAGAAAATATTATATCCGATGATCTTAATATAAAAAGTTCACTTCAACTTAAAGAAAAAATCAATAATTTCACAATTCAAGACGACGAAATTCTCATTTCATTCGACGTCGTATCTCTTTTTACGAATATACCCATACATTTAGCAATACGCACTATTATGCGAAAATGGGAAAAATTGGAGACACATACACAAATAGACAAAAAACAGTTCCAGACGATACTAGATTTCTGCTTACGTGACAACAATTATTTTTCATATAACAACACCATATACCAACAAATCTACGGAATGCCAATGGGCAACCCGCTATCTCCAACCATTGCAAATATCGTTCTGGACAAAATATTGGACGACAGCCTCGCTGAATTAAAAAGCAAAGACATATATGTCAAATACATAACCAAATATGTAGATGACATATTCGCAATTGTTAAAGCTAAAGACGTGGAAGACATACTAACCGTATTTAATGCACAGCATACCAGGATACAATTTACTAAAGAATTAGAGCAGAACAACAAAATTGCCTTCCTAGACGTAGAAATACACCGAAAAAACCAAAACTTAACGTTCAACTGGTATGCAAAGTCGATGGCATCAGGAAGAATTATCAATTATCACTCCAATCATCCATGGAAGCAGAAAATTAACACAGCAACAAGTCTAATAAGGAAAATACATCTTCTAAGTGACGGTGATTTCATAGAAGAAAACAAGAAGAAAATAAAAAATATTCTCTTCAAAAATAGCTACCCGAATACTCTAATAGAAAAGCTTATAATTAATACGACACAAGAAATGGACCACCCTAATTCATCAAATGGACAAACAGAAGCAAACACAAACAAAACTTATATTGGAGTTACCTATATACCCGGACTAACAAGTAATCAATCGCTCAGGAGAATTATGAAAAAAGACAACATAACATTTGCTCACAAACCACACAATACACTTAATCGTTTTTTTACAAAAACAAAAGACAAAATAGACAAGGGACAACAATGCAATGTAGTGTATAAAATTCAATGCAACGGTAACAACAACAATGTCTGCAATAAATGTTACATTGGCACAACGAAAAGAGCATTGAGAACGAGAATACACGAACATGAAATGGACGCAAAAAACAGAAAAACAAATACCGCGCTTTCTCAACACCTGACTGACAATGACCATACAGCTGATTTTGGGAACGCAAAAATTTTAGATGTTGAGAGAAGATGCAAAAGGAGGATGACACTGGAAAGTCTCCGCATCCAACAACATATGACGAATGTCATGAATTTTAAAGAAGACATTGACAATACAAATAGCGCTTATACAGCAATAATAAAAAATGGTAAAAACAAAAATAGAAAATAAGAAAAATGAATGTGTCGATTGTCCTGTGATATTATTGTGTTTGTACAACTAATTAAATTATTGTGAGTTATTGTTTTAATGTTGAATTTGTAATGTTTATTGAAAATAATGATTACTTTTGTATTTTCATGTTGTTTGTTTGAAAATAAATAGACTTCCTGATGATGACGCGGATGCGTCGAAATGCATAGAAGAGAAAAGTAAAAAACTCTTGGTTTTTTTCTTTATATATATCGACCAAAACAGCTCCAACCCAGCAAACATTTTCATAAAGAATTTGGTCCAATCAACATATTAAATTTTCAAAATTTCAAAACCCATCTCTCGTTCACCCGGAACGAGGCCAACCAACAACCCTAATGCAGATCCCCAATCTACCTAAATTTACTCGCTCACCCCGAGCGAGGATCACAGAACACCTACGCACTCGGCCAAAGGCGCTAGGCCCACAGAATTAATCAAAATTCATCCCATCACCGAAAATCTTGAAATAACTATTAAAAACAAAAAAAGGGGATCTTTACAGAAAGGAACATTAAGCTCAAAAACGCTGTTTTCTCCATTATTTTCCATTTTTTTCGTCAACGCTTATTTTTGTAAACGTACGTAACCTTAGTTTACCGAGGTCCACTTTTTTTTGTTTACACGGCACCCAGCCAGCAGTCTTTTTGAAATATGGGATCAAAAAAAAAATAATATCCAAAACGTTTACATTTAAAAGTATTTTCAATTCGCAAATTCATGTATCATCAGGAGGAAAATGGACCGTACATGTGAGGATTCTTGAATAATCATTCACGTACAATAGGTATGTCAAAACGCTTTCCTTCATACTGGATATCATTATAAAATTAAACGTTAATGGGTGGACAGTCACTTTCTGATCATATTCATCAACATATTTTTAACAAATATAAAAGCCATTATTCAGTCAATCAAGATAGGGCGAGAACATTCAGAAAGTTGAATGAAACATGATTAGAAATCTTCCATCACCTAAACCAAACACATTTGATTCAAATATGATTCCCATATGTGATTTGAAAACGATACTCAGTTTCCTTTTTTGATCATTAAAAGTATTTCATTTGATAATTTCTTCTGTTGACTTGTATGATAATTCATTATGTCTTCAGAAAGAGTAAGCAAATTGTAGCCATATGTGGGGAAATTCAAAATTTATGCACCTAAGTGCTGAGTGGGCAATAGCTCTTAGATGGTGAATCGGATTAAGGAAATACGGGAGATAACGACTACGCATACGGACGATTGGATTGACAGATTCATAGTTATCGTTTCACCGAACAAGGACCATCAAAATAACCCACCCCCCTTTTTTCTTATTTCTTATTTTATCAAATCGACAGCATTTTCGATCTTAAGTCAAATAGCTTAAAGTAAATTCAGTAAATCTAACTCAACCACTCACCAAAACGGGTAAAAGCTGCTTCCTCCAATTGCAGACTTCCAATGCGAGTGCGCAATTT